>NC_084593.1:11357290-11482290 GCF_033807715.1 Cololabis saira | reverse complement strand
ACATAGAAGCGCGCACACCAACACACGTAAAGGCAGTCACAAGGCTAACACTATGCATTACATAGACGTGACATTCATAGTCATGACATGGCACCTGTAATGACTCTTTGATTTCTTACATGTCATGATGTAAGTTAGATAGTGTTAGCCTTGTGAATCGGGATACTGTGGAAGGTTATGTTTGGTCGTCTTGCAGCTGCGATCCTATTTTTGGAAAAGGTCCACTAATGTAAGTAAGACCCATGTCATCTATGAAAATGCCGGTTTATTGCCAGGATTCTCAAACTTCGTATGTGTATTGAACTGTATTTAGTTGAAGTACATGAAGAGCTTAGTTCAGTTCAGCAATGGATCTGTTTGTGTTCATGGCTATTCTCATATGTTTGGGGGTTGGGGTTAAAAGCAGCTGTTCTGTTCGGTTAACAGCTAAGGGGAAGGGTTTCTGGCAGATTTTGATTATGTTGGTTTTTTTTTATATATACATGTTCACATATCACTCACAGTGTATTCTATGTTTTCACGGGCTCTCAAGGTATCTTTCACTACAAGGCAACAGATCTATGGTTATGCTACTTGGCTGACAACTAGTTATACACTCCCACCTAGAGTTTACTTAAGATGATGTCAATCACAAATCGGTCCCATTTCAAGTACATAATATCATCTCGGATGCAGCTGGTAGATACTTGGTGGTACAGGGTGCTCTCTTGAGTGAAAATATTAATTTGATTAATGTGTATGGCCCTAACGATGATAATCCTTCATTTTTTGAAAGATTGTTTCTGTTGGTTACCTCTTTTTCAGGTACCGTTCTGATAGCAGGAGATTTTAGCTGCACTCTAGACCTGAATCTAGATCGATCCTCGGGAGTGGATACCTCCCACTCTCGCACCAGAAAGAGGCTACAACAGTTTATGGGTGAATTAAGTCTCTGTGATCCTTGGAGAATTCAAAACCCGACTAAAAGAGAATTTTCATGTGTCCCTTCATCACTTAAATCCCACTCTCGTATAGACTACTTCTTAATTTCTAGATCCCTATTACCAAAAATTTCTAGTTGCCAGTATGATGGCACCGTCTTGTCAGATCATTCCCCCGCCTCAATGCTTTACACGGATACCCAATTGCCAAAAACAACCAGGAGATGGCGCCTGCATCCTAGAAGGCTGCGAAATTCTGAGTTTATCCGGTTTGTAGGTGAGCAGATAGATTTTTATTTTGATACTAATTACTTATTTTATACTAATACAGTTCAGACTTCTGCAGCCATCAGATGAGAGGCATTTAAAGCGTATACGAGGCCAAATGATAAGCTTCACTGGCAAACACAATAAATTTAAACAGAAGATGAACGAACTGGACTCAGAAATTAGGGCGATGGAGAGAGCGGCAAGTCTTGATAACTCAACGCAAGCAAAACAAAAACTACTGGCTCTTAAAGCCGAATATGAAGAGCTCTCCACACAAAAAGCAGAAGACAGTTTACTGAGACTTAAACAGACTTTGACCAAGGAGAAAAGAGTAGCAGATTGCTTGCCTGGCAAATCAAGAAGCTTGACACAGAAAAAGCTATTAATGCAATTAGAGATGAAATAGAAGTAATTACTACATATCCACTGAAAATTAATCATACTTTTGTAACTTACTATAAAAAGCTCTATCAATCAGAATACCCGGCTGATTCTGCAAAACGAAATACCTTTTAAGACAAAATAGAAATTCCCTCTATTTCAGAGGAAACAAAAAACCTGCTAGACAAAGAATTGGATTCTACTGACATTTCCAATGCCATTTATAATATGAAGAGTGGAAAAGCACCAGGGCCCGATGGGTTACCGATAGATATTTATAAATTGTTTAAAGACAAACTATTATCCCCTCTACTAGATATGTATCAAGAAGCCTTTGAACGGGGACACCTTCCTCCTTCGCTTCAAAGTGCTTTAATTACCCTCATTCTGAAACCTGATAAATCGCAGATGGAATGTAGATCTTATAGACCAATCTCGCTCATGAACTCTTACGCGAAAATTATTGCAAAAGCTCTAGCAATGAGACTAGAGCAGGGGTCGGCAACCCGCGGCTCTAGAGCCGCATGCAGCTCTTTAGCGCCGCCCTTGTGGCTCCCTGGAGCTTTTTCAAAAATGTTTGATCCTTTTTTCTTCTTTTTTTCCTTTTTTTCTCTTTTTTTCTTCCTTTTCCCTTTTTTAATCTCGACATTTCGACTTTTTTCTCGACATTTCGTGTTTTTTCTCCCCATTTCGACTTTTTTCTCGAGATTGTACTTCAACATTGATCTCGACATTTCGACTTTTTTCGTGACATTTCGACTTTTTTCTATCAACATTTTGACTATTTCCTCGACATTTAGACTTTTCTCTCGACATTTAGACTTTTTTCTCAACATTTCGACTTTTTTCTCGAGATTGTACTTCAACATTAATCTCGACATTTCAACTTTTTTCTCGACATTTCGATTTTTTTCTCGACATTTCGACTTTTTTCCTCAACATTTCGACTTTTTTCTCGACATTTCGCCTTTCGCCATTTGCCTTCATTCTAAGGCTTATACAAGACTTTTCATTTTTTGCGGCTCCAGACATATTTGTTTTTTTGTGTTTTTGGTCCAATATGGCTCTTTCAACATTTTGGGTTGCCGACCCCTGCACTAGAGGAAGGTCTGCCATCCATTATTCACCCAGATCAAAATGGCTTTGTCAAGAACCGCCAGGGATTCCATAATGTGAGGACAGTGCTTAAAATTAAAGAGTCCTCTGATTCTGCTATTACATCCCTTGACGCCGAAAAGGTGTTCGATAGAGTCGAATGGCCATATCTCTCGGAGCTACTTAAACGTATGGGATTTGGGAAATGCTTTTGTAGATGGATTGACATCCTTTTTATTAATTTGGCTGTGGAAATTAACACGAATAATGTAGTCTCTCAACCATTTAAACTGTCACACGGTACAAGACAGGGCTTTCCGCTCTATCCTCTTCTTTTTGTAATAGCAATGGAGCCTCTGGTCATGACAGTAAGGACTCATCCTAGAATACATGGTATTACCACAGGTGTCTTAGAACACTGTATTGCATTATTTGCTGATGATGCTATTGTGTTTCTTTCTGATCTGAGAAAATCAATACCTTCCCTTTTGGAGCTGATGACTGAATTTGGTAACGTCTCTGGGTTTAAGGTGAACAAAGAGAAATCTTCAATTATGTTTCTAAGCGAGAGGGATAGAAAAACCCCTGTGGTACCGCACCCTTTTGTGAATGCTGTAGACGGCTTTAGATATTTGGGCATTAAAGTAACTCCTAAGATAAGCTCTATTAGCTCAATCAACAAGATATGGCAAGATGGTCGACACTGCCTCTCTCTTTAATGGGCAGGGTGAGTGTAATCAAAATGACCGTCGTGCCTAAATTGCTATATCTTTTTCAATCAATTCCACTGTCACCACCTCTTGTATTTTTCCCAAAAATTAGAAAGCTGTTTTCAAATTTTATTTGGAATAATAGAAAACTGAGACTTAGGCTATCCCTCTTGTATCTACCCTATGATAGGGGTGGACTACAACTGCCTAACATCCATTGGTATTATTGGGCTGCACAGTTTAAGGCTTGACGCTAAATACCTTTCTGTACTCGGCCCCACTTAAAACCCTATTAAAAAAAACAAACAATCCTTTTGTGAGAAATACTATCGCGGTCTGGTATGAGGTACATAAATATCTGGATGATCTCCCTGTGCTGTCATGTTTATCTCCAGTGTGGGGCAACGAACACTTCGTCCCGGGCAAGAAAGATAAAGGATTTAAAGGTTGGCTAAATAAGGGGATAACTAAACTTCTAGACTTATATAAAAACAACATTCTGATGACATTTGATGATCTAAAAATGAAGTTTGATATACCTAACAAACACGTCTTTAAGTATCTACAACTTAGAAGTTTCATCCTGACTAGACTTAAGCAGTCGCTAAAACAACCTCCACCATCTAAACTGGAAACATTTTCCGAACAAAACTGTTTCCATAGGGGACTGGTCTCCCAGCTATATAAAATCTTGCTGGAAAACCATAAAGACAACACAGAAGGGAAAAGACAGGACTGGATACAAGATTTAAATGAGGAAATCTCATTAGATAAATGGGGCATCATATGCTCGAAGGCGCAATCTCAGACCATTAATACTCGACTGCGCTTAATACAGTACAACTGAATAATGAGATTATACATTACTCCTGTAAAATTAAATAGATTTAATCCTAATATCCCTGACCTCTGCTATAAATGCAGTGATTATCAAGGTACTTTATATCACTGTCTATGGGAATGTAAAGAAATCCAAACTTTTTGGAGGACGGTGACGCAATATATCTCTCAAATTATTTCCGCCCCGCTTCCTCTAAACTCTAAATTGTGTGTTTTAAGTGTTTACCCGGACAACTGCCCTTTATCCAGTAAAGAAAAAAAAAATGGTTGACCTATGCTTACTACAAGCTAGACGTTCAATAGCCCAGTACTGGAAAAATGTTAATGGTCCAACTTTAGGTCTCTGGCTGAGACATCTAACATCATGCCTGGCTCTAGAAAAACTCACCTACTGTGTTAAGAAAAAGCCCTTTGAGTTTGATGACATTTGGGGAAAGTTCTTAGCTTTTCTTAAAAATTGTGATATTGATGAGGCCTTGTGAACATGACTATACTGTGAGGTGACCTGAAGAGGCATCGTGGAGATAATTTACACTTTATTTAAATACTTACATTTTAATTATGCCTGATATTTTGTGTTTATTTATTTATTTATTTTTAACTACCGTATCTAGTTTGTTATTGTTATTATGATTTCTGTTACAAGCTTGTTTTCATTTTGCTAATGTGTTTCTTTTATTTATAATGTCCCTGCCCTTGTCTTGTTTTTGGCTGTGTGTTTTTACATTCTACTGCCAAATGGGGTTTCTCTATTGTTGTATACTTTGTGAAAATCTAATAAAGACAAGGAGGCCTTCAAGTCCTGTAAAAAGATTCATCTTTTACATTTTTTTCACAGAGGGAGGTATAAAAAACACTTAATTTCTTCAATTCACAAATATGGAAGAAAAAAACAAACTGGTTTTAATAATTAAGAGCTCCAGCAGTGTCGTAACCGCGGCGATGCTCAACGGGTGGAGCCTCATGCCATTAACAACCAATCATATTCCTTCCTATGAATTAACCACCAACCTGAAAGCGGACTACCGGGAACTTTCTGGAACTGGTTTCAACCGGGGGTCCCTGGGTTTGGGCCCCTGGGGGTCACCGGGGCGTCCCTGAACCTCCTAACTCATCTGTCCTCTGTGTGCAGAGCAAACTGTTCAGAGTACTTCCCCATCTTCATCACGCTGCTGTGGACATCCGGGGTCTTCTTCAGTCCAGGTGAGTCCACAGGTGAACCGGTCAGTGGCGTCAATTCAGTCAATTCAGTCAAAGATAAGGTTTGGCAAGGTTACGAGTCACAGAACGTAACTACAGTATCAATCAACATGCCCAGTATACTCATCACAGAAGTCTGCTATGTAGCTTATCTGTGTGGTCAAGAAAATTTGAACTTTTTCAAATGCAGTCTCGCTCACATCCTGCCAACTATGAACACTACACTTTAACAACGTGTTGATCAATTCAGTCAATGAAATAAGTAGAAAAATCTGCCAGTGGGACAAGATTTATCTTCTCATCACAAGCAAAAAAATCTTGTTCCACTGGCAGATTTTTCTACTTATTTTAAGTGAAAATCTACTTGAAACAAGTGAAAATTGTTGTTTTTTCCAGTGATGAGTCTTGTTTTAAGTGTAATGGGATTTTTTTACTAAAATGAGACATTTTAACTAGAAATAAGACATATATTCTTGTTAAGATTTTGAGTTTTTGCAGTGATCCATTTTACTTATCCTGTGAAGGACAGAATCATATTGATAAGTTCAGAAAAGTGTTTTTTATTGTTGTGTTTTGATGTATTTGATGTAAGCCCAGTGGATATTTAAAGCTTACAGAAGGCTGCATTTAACTGCTGCTATGTCATTCCTGCAGTATTTCTGCAGGTGTTTTGGTCAGTGCTATTATTTGTAATATATTATATTATTTACTTTTTTATTATTATTATTTTATTATAAATCCACCATCCCCCCTGATTTTTTTTTACAACGCGAGTACTGGCCATACCCAATTGACGCCCCTGGTACCGGTCCACAGTTGCCCCCCCCCAGCGGTGACCCTGATCCGTGTCTGTGTTGCAGGCCTGTCCTCCGTCTGCGGCCTGCTCTACCTGTACGGACGCCTGCAGTACTTCTGGGGCTACTCCGAGTCTCCGCAGGGACGGTAAGCTGCAGAACCAGAGCCAGATCCAGATCAGAACCAGATCCGAACCAGACCCGAGTCCCGTCTCGTCTCTTCCAGTCTGGCTCCTCTCTACTTCAGCTCCCGGGTTCTGTGGGTTCTGATCGGGTTCTCCGCCGTCGGCGTCCTGATGGCGTTCTGCCGGGTCTACCTGGGCCTGGACCTGCAGGAGGTCGTGCTGCACCTGCTCTGATCCGGGGACGACTCAAGAAGAAGAAGAAGAACAACAACAAGAAGAGGAGAGGAGAGCAGCCCTGAGCTCAAGTCTGCTAATCAATAATAAAACTGATCACAGCCGACCGTGTTGTTGTGTTTGTGTTGAGTGTTCCCCACTCAGAAGAGTGCCTTGGATTTGTCTTCTTCCATGAATCTTAGTGTTTATTTTTTAGTTATTTAGTCTCGTAATAAAACCCCCTGGAGGTTGTACCAGCTTCCACCAGCAGGCGGCGCCAAACACCAACTTTCCTGCAGCTGAACATCAGAAACAGAAACTGAACCGCTGAGCTCTGAACCTGCAGCTCAGCGAACAGGTTCAGGAGGCTGCAGGTCTCCTCTGACCCCCCCAGGGGGCGGGTCTCCAGGCCTGGACCTGGTCCAGACCTGGACCTGGGCCTGGTCCAGCCTGGAATGTGGACCCGGGTATTTTTAGCTCCGTCTCTCCGGCAGCATTTGTTGTTGTTGTTGTTGTTGTTTCCATCCGGCAGCAGCTGCTGGTTCTGATGCAGCTGGAGGCCCCGCCCCCTGGCCCCGCCCCCACGCCCTGGCCCCGCCCCCTCCCCCCCTAAACACATTTCTGCAGATGAACTTGATGATCTAAAAATAGCTGCGTACGTGCAGCTCTGGTTCCAGGCCCGGGTGGGTCACGCAGGTTTATGGACCCGGAGTGGCGGGTCCCTCCAGAACCTGGACTAGTGTGGATCTGCTGCTGTGTTTGGGACCGGGAACATTTCAGCAATATTCCAGTGATGTTTCATCAATGTTCCAGGAACATTTCAGCAATGTTTCCTCAACATTCCAGTGATGTTTTATTAATGGTCGAGGAACATTTCAGCAATGTTTCCTCAACATTCCAGTGATGTTTTATTAATGGTCCAGGAACATTTCAGCAATGTTTCCTCAACATTCCAGTGATGTTTTATTAATGGTCCAGGAACATTTCAGCAATGTTTCCTCAACATTCCAGTGATGTTTCATTAATGTTCCTGGAACATTTCAGCAATGTTTCCTCAATATTCCAGTGATGTTTCATCAATGTTCCAGGAACATTTCAGCAATGTTCCTGGAACATTTCAGCAATGTTTCCTCAACATTCCAGTGATGTTTCATTAATGTTCCAGGAACATTTCAGCAATATTCCAGTGATGTTTCATCAATGTTCTAGGAACATTTCAGCAATGGTCCAGAAACATTTCAGCAATGTTTCCTCAACATTCCAGTGATGTTTCATTAATGTTCCAGGAACATTTCAGCAATATTCCAGTGATGTTTCATCAATGTTCCAGGAACATTTCAGCAATGTTCCTGGAACATTTCAGCAATGTTCCTGGAACATTTCAGCAATGTTTCCTCAACATTCCAGTGATGTTTCATCAATGTTCCAGGAACATTTCAGCAATGTTCCTGGAACATTTCAGCAATGTTTCCTCAACATTCCAGTGATGTTTCATCAATGTTCTAGGAACATTTCAGCAATGGTCCAGAAACATTTCAGCAATGTTTCCTCAACATTCCAGTGATGTTTCATTAATGTTCCAGGAACATTTCAGCAATATTCCAGTGATGTTTCATCAATGTTCCAGGAACATTTCAGCAATGTTCCTGGAACATTTCAGCAATGTTTCCTCAACATTCCAGTGATGTTTCATTAATGTTCCAGGAACATTTCAGCAATATTCCAGTGATGTTTCATCAATGTTCCAGGAACATTTCAGCAATGTTCCTGGAACATTTCAGCAATATTCCAGTGATGTTTCATCAATGTTCTAGGAACATTTCAGCAATGGTCCAGAAACATTTTAGCAATGTTTCCTCAACATTCCAGTGATGTTTCATTAATGTTCCAGGAACATTTCAGCAATATTCCAGTGATGTTTCATCAATGTTCCAGGAACATTTCAGAAATGGTCCAGGAACAATTCAGCAATGTTCCTGGAACATTTCAGTGATGGTTCGGCAAAGTTCCAGGAACATTTCAGCAATGTTTCCTCAACATTCCAGTGATGTTTTATTAATGTTCCAGGAATATTTCAGCAATGGTCCAGGAATATTTCAGCAATGTTTCCTTAACATTCCAGTGATGTTTTATTAATGTTCCAGGAACATATCAGCAATGGTCCAGGAACATTTCAGCAATGTTCCTGGAACATTTCAGCAATATTCCAGTGATGGTTCATCAATGTTTCAGCAATGTTCCAGGAACATTTCAGCAATGTTTCCTCAACATTCCAGTGATGTTATATTAATGTTCCAGGAACATTTCAGCAATGTTCCAGGAACATTTCAGCAATGTTTCTTCAACATTCCAGTGATGTTATATTAATGTTCCAGGAACATATCAGCAATGGTCCAGGAACATTTCAGCAATGTTTCCTCAACATTCCAGTGATGTTTCATTAATGTTCCTGGAACATTTCAGCAATATTCCAGTGATGTTTCATCAATGTTCCAGGAACATTTCAGCAATGGTCCAGGAACAATTCAGCGATGTTCCTGGAACATTTCTGTGATGGTTCGGCAAAGTTCCAGGAACATTTCAGCAATGTTTCCTCAACATTCCAGTGATGTTTCATTAATGTTCCAGGAACATTTCAGCAATATTCCAGTGATGTTTCATCAATGTTCTAGGAACATTTCAGCAATGGTCCAGAAACATTTCAGCAATGTTTCCTCAACATTCCAGTGATGTTTCATTAATGTTCCAGGAACATTTCAGCAATATTCCAGTGATGTTTCATCAATGTTCCAGGAACATTTCAGCAATGTTCCTGGAACATTTCAGCAATGTTCCTGGAACATTTCAGCAATGTTTCCTCAACATTCCAGTGATGTTTCATCAATGTTCCAGGAACATTTCAGCAATGTTCCTGGAACATTTCAGCAATGTTTCCTCAACATTCCAGTGATGTTTCATCAATGTTCTAGGAACATTTCAGCAATGGTCCAGAAACATTTCAGCAATGTTTCCTCAACATTCCAGTGATGTTTCATTAATGTTCCAGGAACATTTCAGCAATATTCCAGTGATGTTTCATCAATGTTCTAGGAACATTTCAGCAATGGTCCAGAAACATTTCAGCAATGTTTCCTCAACATTCCAGTGATGTTTCATTAATGTTCCAGGAACATTTCAGCAATATTCCAGTGATGTTTCATCAATGTTCCAGGAACATTTCAGCAATGTTCCTGGAACATTTCAGCAATGTTCCTGGAACATTTCAGCAATGTTTCCTCAACATTCCAGTGATGTTTCATCAATGTTCCAGGAACATTTCAGCAATGTTCCTGGAACATTTCAGCAATGTTTCCTCAACATTCCAGTGATGTTTCATCAATGTTCTAGGAACATTTCAGCAATGGTCCAGAAACATTTCAGCAATGTTTCCTCAACATTCCAGTGATGTTTCATTAATGTTCCAGGAACATTTCAGCAATATTCCAGTGATGTTTCATCAATGTTCCAGGAACATTTCAGCAATGTTCCTGGAACATTTCAGCAATGTTTCCTCAACATTCCAGTGATGTTTCATTAATGTTCCAGGAACATTTCAGCAATGTTCCTGGAACATTTCAGCAATATTCCAGTGATGTTTCATCAATGTTCTAGGAACATTTCAGCAATGATCCAGAAACATTTCAGCAATGTTTCCTCAACATTCCAGTGATGTTTCATTAATGTTCCAGGAACATTTCAGCAATATTCCAGTGATGTTTCATCAATGTTCCAGGAACATTTCAGAAATGGTCCAGGAACAATTCAGCAATGTTCCTGGAACATTTCAGTGATGGTTCGGCAAAGTTCCAGGAACATTTCAGCAATGTTCCTGGAACATTTCAGCAATGTTCCTGGAACATTTCAGCAATGTTTCCTCAACATTCCAGTGATGTTTCATCAATGTTCCAGGAACATTTCAGCAATGTTCCTGGAACATTTCAGCAATGTTTCCTCAACATTCCAGTGATGTTTCATCAATGTTCTAGGAACATTTCAGCAATGGTCCAGAAACATTTCAGCAATGTTTCCTCAACATTCCAGTGATGTTTCATTAATGTTCCAGGAACATTTCAGCAATATTCCAGTGATGTTTCATCAATGTTCTAGGAACATTTCAGCAATGGTCCAGAAACATTTCAGCAATGTTTCCTCAACATTCCAGTGATGTTTCATTAATGTTCCAGGAACATTTCAGCAATATTCCAGTGATGTTTCATCAATGTTCCAGGAACATTTCAGCAATGTTCCTGGAACATTTCAGCAATGTTTCCTCAACATTCCAGTGATGTTTCATCAATGTTCCAGGAACATTTCAGCAATGTTCCTGGAACATTTCAGCAATGTTTCCTCAACATTCCAGTGATGTTTCATCAATGTTCTAGGAACATTTCAGCAATGGTCCAGAAACATTTCAGCAATCAACATTCCAGTGATGTTTCATTAATGTTCCAGGAACATTTCAGCAATATTCCAGTGATGTTTCATCAATGTTCCAGGAACATTTCAGCAATGTTCCTGGAACATTTCAGCAATGTTTCCTCAACATTCCAGTGATGTTTCATTAATGTTCCAGGAACATTTCAGCAATGTTCCTGGAACATTTCAGCAATATTCCAGTGATGTTTCATCAATGTTCTAGGAACATTTCAGCAATGATCCAGAAACATTTCAGCAATGTTTCCTCAACATTCCAGTGATGTTTCATTAATGTTCCAGGAACATTTCAGCAATATTCCAGTGATGTTTCATCAATGTTCCAGGAACATTTCAGAAATGGTCCAGGAACAATTCAGCAATGTTCCTGGAACATTTCAGTGATGGTTCGGCAAAGTTCCAGGAACATTTCAGCAATGTTTCCTCAACATTCCAGTGATGTTTTATTAATGTTCCTGGAACATTTCAGCAATATTCCAGTGATGTTTCATCAATGTTCCAGGAACATTTCAGCAATGGTCCAGGAACAATTCAGCGATGTTCCTGGAACATTTCTGTGATGGTTCGGCAAAGTTCCAGGAACATTTCAGCAATGTTTCCTCAACATTCCAGTGATGTTTTATTAATGTTCCAGGAACATTTCAGCAATATTCCAGTGATGTTTCATTAATGTTCAAGGAATGTTCCAGGAACATTTCAGCAATATTCCAGTGATGTTTCATTAATGTTCAAGGAACATTTCGGCAACAGTTAACATAATGCCACCAGGGACAGACATCAGCAGGATTCCTCCCAGCTCTTCTTCCGCTCTGACGGCCCATTTCTGATTTTGTTTATCCGTCTCCTCGGGTCCCACCACGTCTCCGGCCTTATCCCCCCCCTGGACCTGGTCCAGACCGCCGCCGCCGCCAAGACAAACTCCTGCCCCCCCCCAACCCGGGTCCAGGAGACGGCGATAAGACGAGCGTCCGTCCGCCTGAACCTCCGGTGTTTCTTCAGCTGTCGTTTGCTCTCCGGGTCGTTTCCTCTCACATGACCCGGTTCAGCCGTCCTCACGCGAGTCTCCGGGAGACTCTGGTCCACGGAGGACTTCATGGTCCGGGGATCCGGGGGTCCAGACCCAGGAGAACCTGCAGTCCCTCTGCTGACCACCCAATTTCCGGTCTCCGGGTCAGGTTTTCAAATCCACCATTTCAGCCGTGTTGGAACGTTGTCACTAACGTGTCCCACTTCCAGGATACGACCCCCATGTCTCAGTATATGGAGGTAGATTTGTTTCTTAATTATTCAATCAAAAAAAGATAGCTTCAATCAAAAAATATATTTTCAATAAAAAAATGTTTTCACTTCAATCAAAAACATTTTTTTCAATCGAAGAAAAAGTGTTTGAATGCAATTTTTTGGGTCTCAAACATTTTTTGCATTCAAACACTTTTTTATTTGATTGAAAAAGGTTTTTTTTATTGAAGTGATTTTTTATAATTGAAAATATTTTTTTTGATTAAATGATAAAGACACAAATGTCCTACCCATAATATGGCCCAAACACAAAACAACACTACTTCAATCAAAAAAGTTGCTTCAAACTAAAAAAACTTAACTTCTATCAAATAAAACATTTACAAAGAAAAACAGTGTTCAAATGCATTTTTTTGAGCCTCAAATATTTTTTTTTTGCATTCAAAAACTTTTTTCTTTGATTGAAAAAGGTTTTTTTTTATTGAATAATTAAGAAACAAATCTACCTCCATATGAGCAGAGCTTCCTGGATAAGTTTTATATATATATATATATATATATATATATATATATATATATATATATATATATATATATATATATATAAAGACGTTTCTGGTCGTAAACACGGAGAAAACCTGCTGCTCGGCGTTTGAGGAAAGCCCCCTCAGCGCGGGGCCCGGGGTCAGTTGTGTAACAGACTCACAACTCTCCAGCATCATTACCATAACAGACAAAAGGAGCGCCTCTGCGCCTGCGCCAGTTTGACATGGTGCTGCCTTCAAGTGCCGTGAGAAAGTACAGCGTCAAAACCCAAACAGTCCAGTTAAAGCCCAGTAGAAACTGCTTCCAAACTGCATTCAGGACTTGTTCCAAATAAAAGAAACGCGCTATGACCTAAGGGGGAAACTCATGTTTGGGATGACGACAGCAAGAACCAATATTAAAAAGAGATGTACATCAATTAAGGTAAGAGAAATATGGAATAGTTGTGACAAGACCTTAAAATGTGCAGTTCTATCAACAAGTTTAGAAAATTTTAAAGAAAATATTGTAAATAAATATAAAACACTATAACTATAAAGTATATTATCAAAAACATTCTAGAATGTGAAACGTCAATTTTATATTTTGTCTTATTTATTTTTGTCTTCTTTATGCATTGTTTGTTTCCACAGATTAATGCTAATGTTTCAGATTTAAACTGATCACAAGAGAAAAAGGGTAGAAGCTACGGCTTCAGCCTACACCTTTTCGGCAAAAGCAATGTTTATTTTACTTTTTTCAATTTGTTTTGTAAAATAACTTGTACAAGACCGAAATAAAGACAATTCATTCATTCATTCATTCATTCATTCATTCATTCATTCATTCATTCATTCATTCATTCATTCATTCATTCATTCATTCAGTACCTACTAGCACCTACTCGGCTCTACTCATCTCAAGCTCGGCTCAACTAAGTTACAGAAAAAGTATCTACTCGGCACGTTAGACCCCTTAGTGGGAAAGCGCCAAACCGAGTGGAGGCGAGTCGAGCTGAGCCGAGTGGGTACTAGTGGAAAAGTCCCATTAGACAGATGAGGCCCCTTCCCACGACCCCCTGGGCCTCCAGGGGCTTCTCCTGCAAAATTCAGGTGTATAAAATCAAAAAAATCGCAAAAATTCCCCTCTAAATCTGCATGTTTATCCAGCTTTACTTTCAGGGGATTCGCTTATAAATTTTCAACTTTAATGAATCAAAAATCCGACCCCAGCTTGTTCCCAGGCCGAGGAAAGATGGGAGCTTCTTCTGCAAAATTCAGGTGTATAAAATCAATCTTAAAAATGTTCAACTTTAATAAATTAAAAATCCTAAATGTTTTTGCCTGTAAGTTTTTCAAGTTATTGGGGTATTTTTGAGTGTCGTTTTTGTTTAATGGAATCCGAATCAACAGAACATGATTGTTGTACAGAGACAAGCAATTATGTTAGTAATTTAATTATTTTGTTGGGAAACAGATTTATTTTTAAAGCTGTCAATGCAGATTCTTTGAATATTAATCATTTTAGGATGCTTATTAAACCTCACTTTGTTTTGGAAGGTTATATGATATTTGGTTATAAGGTGGGAAAGGTTTATTGAAGTGGAAGGTTGGCATTTAACTTAAAAAGAAAAGAAAAACAAAATGAAAAGCTGAATTTGAGGTATAGTTTGTTTTTGGTTTTCTTATTATTACTTTTTAGGTTGTTAAGTTTACTGATATACTGTATGTTTTATGTTGTAATTATGTCTGATGTGTGTTTGTGTTCATTGTTTTGGTCAGTTTCAATGTTATTTAGCATGTTTAAGCATGTTGGTTTTTCGTTGTTTTGTTTTTGTTTTTAACTGTTTTGTTTATTGGTGCTTCATGTTATGTTGGTTTTTGTTAAAATAAAATAAATATAAAAGTTTCTCAAGTTATCAAAGTTAAAAATGCTGAGTTTTCACCTGGAAATATCGGAGATGGAAATATAACGTCACTTTTACGAATATCTTTATTCCTCCTTGTACAATGAAATGTCAAAGAAACAATCTTTTCATCCAAACCTCGCAGCTAAAACACCTTTAAAGGCAAATAAAACTGTGTTCTGCTCTACTATGTCATGGAATTTTAGTACTAGTGGAAAGGTGCCATAAGTGACCGCTTTCCCCGGCCTGGGAACAAGCTGGCCTAATTAAAAACAAACCAAAACAACGAGTCGTGAGAGTTCCGAGGGCCCGTGAAGGCGGCGCCGCGGAGCCCCGCCCCCTCGGCTGCGGCTGCAGCGCTGTTTTCTGCGTCTCTTTTCTCTCAGAGTTTGAAAGTTTCCTGCGGAGGGAGTCGAGCCGGAGACCGGAGTCAGAGCCACGGCGGAGCCGCATCAGGAGGAATGGGCTGCGGTCACAGCAAGGTGAGAGCCGCCGGGGCCGGAACGGCCCGGAACCTGCAGGTTTTTAACCAGCTTGAGTCGTTTTGGAGCCAAAAGGCAGAGAAGTTCCCCTGCGAGCAGGGCCGGTCCCACGCATTCTGCGGGGGGGGGGCCCTTTCATGAAGCTGCTGGTGACGGGGCTGAAAACCTTTAAAGTGATTCACAGTGACGCATTATCTGCTGCACTTTTAAAGAGAGTCTTTTAAGAGTTATGAGGCAAATGGACCTGCCAACAAAACCTTTCAAAGTTTTACCTTCTGTAAGCTCATAAATCTGTTTAAAGAAAAAAAAACTTTTATAAACTCCTAAATGTCTGAAAAATAATTTAAAAAAGTGTTTTCTAATAAGTTTTGACGTCATAAACGGGTGAAATTAAAGCAAAAATTGCAGAATTTCTGCTTTTTTACGCTCGTGTTTTTGCAGAAAACCATGAAAATGTGTTTCTAATATTTATTTACCCCCCCCCCCTATTTTTCTTTTTAGTTTTTTGTATTTTAGGTTTAACATTTTTTGTTTGACGTTTAAGTAGATTTTTACAAATATGAATTCCGAGATATTTAACACTTTTTCTTTAACTGGTATTTTATATATTAGTGTTTCATTTGTGTTGTAGAGACATAATATTTCACATTTTGTCAATTTAAGTTTTAACCCTGATGCAACAGAATAGGTGTTTATTATTGTCGGCGCTGTCTCTGTTTGTATATTTTCCAAAAAATAAGACGGTATCGTCGGCTAATTGAGTTATCCTGATCTTTTTTCTTTGCATCAGAAATCATTCAAAGAGTTTCTGATATTTAAACTCACAACAATTTAACAGATAAAACCAGAAATTCAGGCTTTACCCGACCCGGACCACATCTGGATCTACTGGACCCGGACAGGTGTTCTGGTCCAGATGTGGTGCTTCGTCGGGTCGTTCTAACGAGACCTGCTGGTTTTAGAAGATAGAAAAGCTTTGAACGGTTCTGGTCTGAAGATCGGACCTCGTAAAAGTTGGTAAAACGGACCGGGTCTGGTTCTGGCCGGGTCGGACTCTGATGCAGATCCATCTGGACCTCTGATCCTCTCACCGAGCTGATTAAACCCGGGGAACCAGGGTCGTCCCGATCAGGATTTTTTAGCTTCCGATCCGATCACTTGAGTTTGAGTATCTGCCGATCCCGATCTGATCACTTTTTTTGGCTCCCGATACATTTCCAATACTTTTTCCCGATCAGATACATTTTGGCAATGAATAAAAAAAAAAAAAGAGGACTAAAACTCAAATTATCCCAAGTTTCTTTTATTGTCGTATTGTGTTCATTATGTCTTCAGATAGATATACTAAGGTTTCTTTTTTCCAGACAAAACAAGTCCTGAATGCAGTTTGGAAGCAGTTTCTACTGGGCTTTAAAGGCAAATAAAACAGTTTTCTGCTCTAATTTATCATGGAATTTTAGTACTAGTGGAAAAAAGAAACCTTATTTATTCTTTTATTGTCCATTGGAGAACAACATGGACATTTATTTCAACAAAGCTTATCATCACTGGTGCCACAAAATGTAGAAACATGAAATTGTAAACTAAAACAAAAAGTGCAGAATGGTGCAATAACAAAAATAAATAATTTAACTACAAAAGAGGTAGTTGAATGACATCCAGTCAAACTCACACACACAAGAAAAATTAAAATACTTTTTGGCTTAACCTTAGTACAACATTCTGAATGGATGAAATGAAAAGCAGCAGCTTAAAGAACATGAACGGATAGAACATTTCACAATTCAAACATGTAAACCATGTTAGTTTCGCTTACTTCGGCCGGAAATGACGTTAAATGCAACGATATATAAAATGATTTCATATATATTAAAAACATTAATAACTAGGTATGTCCCGATACTGTTTTGGCCGATACCGATGTTTTGAAAATGCCGTGATTGATCAGGACAACCCTACTCAGAACCCCCCCAGAACTCAGGCTGCTGTATTTTCCGGGTCCCTCCAACAGAACCACAACAAAACTCACTGCATGTGATGCTTTTACTGATCAGTGAAATCACCAGCATTGATCGGGTCACGGGTCGGCGCTGATCGGGTCAGACCCGGCTGATTCCGATCACCAATAATCAGCAATAATCAGGTCTCCGGTCGTGAGGGACGAGCACAAACACAGAAACTCTAAAGAGTAAAGAGTCAGAGGGACGGCCTGACCTCTGGAGGGGGGGCTGATCGATGGGTATTGATCGACCCGTATTGATCGTTGGGGCTGCTGGGAGTTTCCACTGTTTTCCCCAGGATTGGACCAGACGGCTCCTGATTGGTCGGGGGGAGGGGTAGGTGTTGACCCGGGGTCCGAGCTGGAGACGTCTGAGACGGTTCCCGGCGGGGGAGGGGGGTGTTGCGTAACGCCAAAGCCGAGCTAATCTCTTGATTAGCCGAGAATAGCAACCGGCTCAACGCCTGAGCCGCCGCAGGAGGCCGGGGCCCGACCCGGGTGGATTTAATGGGTTTGCACCCGAGGCCGGATCTCTGAGGTCCTGACTCTGGAGTTCCACAAGGCTCCGTACCAGGACCTCGGCTCGTTTACCTCTACACGCCCCGCCCACTCCTCCCACTCGGACCTCTCGAGCCGGTTCTGCCAGCAGATGTTCTGGTCCGGCGAGCTGGTAGCGGTTTGTTTGACCATTGAACCGCATCACCTTCTACTCTGCCATCATCCAGTCTGTTCTCTGCACCTCCATCACTGTCTGGTTCAGATCGGCCACCAAACTAGACAGGCACAGACTGCAACGGACAATCAGGTCTGCAGAGAGGATAATTGGGACTAACCTCCCATCTATCCAGGACCTGTACCGGTCCAGGACCAGGAAACGGGCAGGTAGCATCTCTGCAGACCACTCAGTCACACCCAGGACACAGTTTGAAGTTTGAATTTATTCACAATACCATAATAATAGTTATAATAATACAATCGAATTAAGTGGGTAGAGTGAATGGGTCCCCCAAGGAAGCTAGGAAAGCTTATAGGTGGGGGCCCATAGTTCATATAAGGGTGGAGGTACAGTCAATGGTATAAGAAGTTACCATCCGTAAAGAGATGGTGATGGATAAATGCATACAAAGTACACAAAAAAAACACTTAACATACATACTTAACATTACATACACAAACAATCACACACATACATCCCAGCAGTCCACGAAGAAGCATTGTCTATTATATATAGGTTAGTAAAAGATTATTTAGATAGATAGAAGGCAAGACCTTGAGGCCTTCATCATCAATCCTATTCCAAATCTGCGGCCCCCTGCAAACTTGTCCAGGTCTGTTTGAACTCCTCCTCTCTGGACGGCGCTACAGAGCACTATGCCAAAACCTCCAGACACAAGGACAGTTTCTTCCCCCAAGCTGTTGCTCTGATGAACTCTCAAAATTAGAGAAACCAAGAGAAACCAATCACCCCGCAATAACAATAATAACAGTAATTATAATAACACTATCACATGCTGTAACAATGCACCTTCCAACAATAATCATGTCTGCCTCATTCTGCTGCACCTTTCACTTAAAAAAAAATTGTATACAGGACTGTCTCAGAAAATTAGAATATTGTGATAAAGTCCTTTTATTTTCTGTAATGCAAAAATGTCATACATTCTGGATTCATTAAAAATCAACTGAAATATTGCAAGCCTTTTATTATTTTAATATTGCTGATCATGGCTTACAGCTTAAGAAAACTCAAATATCATATCTCAAAAAATTAGAATATTCTGGGAATCTTAATCTTAAACTGTAAGCCATAATCAGCAATATTAAAATAATAAGACTTGCAATATTTCAGTTGATTTGTAATTAATCCAGAATGTATGACATTTGTTTTTTTAATGGCATTACAGAAAATAAAGAACTTTATCACAATATTCTAATTTTCTGAGACAGTCCTGTATGTTATTTTACTTAGAGCCGTCATTACCACGTCTACCTCATACTGCTGCACCTATCAGTTTTTTAATTGTATATATGTTAATAAGTGCAGCCTTTGTTTATTTACTGTTTGCTATTTTTAAATCTGGGTACAGTGAGCGAAATAACCAGAGTCAAATTCCTTGTCGGACAATGTTCAAACTTGGCCAATAAAGCTGATTGTGATTCTGATCAGTGCTGGTTGAAAACAGGAACTGAGGAAACAGGAACCAGATAGAGTTACATCAAACAGTGGAGGAGTAACCCGTCCAGAACCGCTCAAAGAACACTTTAGGGTCTGGTTCTGTTGCTTTAAGCTCCACCGGTTCATCGGGTCGGCGTCCTGAGCCCCCCCCTACCTGAAACCCCCCCCATCATGTGACGGAGGAGCTCGGCTGATTCACAAGTCCGTCATGTGACTGACTTTAATTAGGTGCATGTTGCACATCTGCAGGCCAGAGAGGGGTTTGTTTGTTCCTGGAGCTGTGATGCATCACGGGACCTGAGCAGCTGCACCTCCCGACCTCCCGTAACCCCGGAGGTCGCTAGTTCACGGCCCGTCTGCACAGCAACGCCGATTAGTCTCCATGTCCGCTGCAACTCTACGTCCAGGGTCTGATTTTGGTCTGACGGTTCGATTCCTCCCACACAGAGTGAAGGATTCTGGGTATTGGGATTTAAAAAGAACGGAATCACGTCTCCGGGGTTTGAGACTGTTTTATTATTACGTTTGAAGTGACTAGCAGCTCAGATGCTCAGGTTTCACCTGGAAAACAGTAGGGCTGCAACAACGAATTGATAAAATCGATAAAAATCGATTATTAAAAGCGTTGGCAACGAATTCCATTATCGATTCGTTGTGTCGCGCGATTATTACGTCACTCACTAAGTCGCGGAGCTGAAGTTGAGTTGAGCACGGAGCGGAAGTAGAGGAGCTTGTGCTTTGCAGCTCAAAGCAGGTATTTCGCCCGGACTACATTTAATGCGGCACAGCACGCTGACGCCGCGCACGTAAAGGAAGAAGAAAGAGGGCGCGGATTTGTTTGGTTTTAGTAACATGCCGTGCTCAGGCAGTCTGCAATGGCCCAGATGGGAGACACATGTAGCTCAGTGCTTAACTTTTATTTTTAATCCACGCTATATTCTTCTGGTCCGTTCTCCTATATGTTCCCCCTCTAACCCGGTACATACATAGGTTCCTCTAAACATCTGTTCCTGCTACAGTTTTAACTAAAAGAAAATGTGCTCCAATACAGCAGGTCTCATCATTTTATTTTGAACACTACCAAAACTCTAACTTAAAACTTAACTAGAACTTAAAATTTGCTTGACACAAATGACAGTTCAATTGAAACACGTGGGAAAAACACCTAACGTTTTAAGTGATGTGTGTTATCAGGTGTAATGGCATTTTTAGATTAGAAATAAGAAAACTTCTTGGTAAGATCCTTAGTTTTTTGAGTGAAGGCAGTGAGAGAACAAATTGTAATGTTCAAACAAATCCTGTTTCTGATTTGTATTTTTCTTTATTTTTTATAATTTATTTATTGTTCTGACAGCTCAGGTCCCTTTTAAACAGAGTATACCTCTTTTGTGCACTTTATTTTTATATATTTGGCAGATGTAAAGCATACATGTGGGGACTGCAGATGCAAATTAGCTTAAAGCTATAATCTGGTACAGTGCATCAGATGGCAACATTTATGTTTTAACTGTACACTGTCCCTTTTTAAATAAAAATTAATTCATGATGATGTTTTCTGTGTTAGTCCATTTAGTTTTTTTTTTTAATCAATACTTTCAAAGCTCAGGGATGTTCAAGGAGCAACCTGTTTGAACTTTCTGAAGATTATCTGCACTGTGAATTTGCACTGTCAGTTCTGTTTTCGATTAAATGGTTGGAATTTAATGCTTTTTTTTATCCGATTCATTAAAAAAATAATCGACAGATAAATCGATTATTAAAATAATCGTTAGTTGCAGTCCTAGAAAACAGTTGGTTGCTTCATGGTGTTCCACAGGGTTCTGCACCGGGACCACTTGTGCTTCTTTAGATGCTACGACGGCTGTTGTTACGCAGACGATGCTCAGCTCTACACCCGGGAGGCGAAGCTTAAAACATACCAGTTTTCTCCCTTTTCTGCTTGGAAAACAACAAATATCCGCTTGAACCGTGTTTGTTTTAATAACTTCCCATCGGATCGGGACCCGGGCCGCTGCTCGTAAACTCTGCCAGAGGAAAACAAGATGCCATGCAGACGTGGTCTCGGCCGCCTCTAATGAGCTTCTGTTAAATGTTTAACAGAACTGAAGTCTGCTCGTAACTCTTCAAAGGAACCGTCCCAGCGAGCAGCTTTGAACCGGTTCTGCTCGTCTTGTCTTTTAGCGGTTAATTACGCCGCTGTGGAGCGTCTCCGGGTCTGCAGCGGGACCAGAGTCTTTGTGTCGGTGGTGGTTTGTGGCGAGTTAATCCATCGGTTCTCAACGGATCCTTCAGTCTTGACGTTTCGACTAAAATGTCAGAAACAGATTTCAGAGACTGTAAAAAAAGAACTGGACAAGCTGGGAACCTTTGAGGCTCTGGACGGCGCCATGTTGCCCGGACCTGACTCCGCCCAACCCTGGTTGATCAGAGTAAATGGGCGGAACGAGCAGGTCTGGAACCCAGCTACTGCAAACTGGCTTATTTAGCTTGGGTTAGCTTATTCTAGCCTAAGATGCTAACTAGCATCAATTTCCATTCATCCGGATCGATCAGTTTCAGATGTTGTTACTAAAAATACAATCCAACACTGTGTTGCTGGATCACACAGTGATGTCAGAGCTTAAAGTATCGGGGGCCCGCCAGGACCAGGCTTGGTTACCCAAAAGCCACCAGGGGCCTGTTGGTCGTCTATTCTGGTGGGTCGAGGACATCAAGTCTAGAAACGGTCCAAGGACTCGAGGGACCCCCCAGTCTGTCCCCCCTATAAATAAGATCAGTATTCCATAAATCTGGTCAAAATGCACTTATTTTAAGTTAAATATCTTGCCAATGGGTTAGAAATTGATTGCTGATTGCTAATTGCCCCCCCCCCCCCATGCATCCATAGACCTGGACACATTTGTTGGTGTCTTTGCATCAAAGGGAGAAAAATCCACAATGGTCACTAAAATAACTGGAAACAGACAAAAGTAGTAATAATTTTCTGGTTTAATGTAAACGGAGTTGTTTACGCTAATGTTAGCGAAATTGACAAAGAATTTAATTTTCAAAACTTTAGGATGTTTTCCTTTTTATCGTTTTCTCGTGACTAATTTAACATTTGACTCAGTACTGCCCCCAAACCCCCACGACTTCTGCTGGTATTACTTTGTTTAGTCCGTATTCGTTAGCAGCTTAGCAATTTAACCAGCGGAGGAAATCGACGGAACACGCGCTTTCATGTCTTCAGACGTCGAGCATCAAAGATTCGTGTTGTCGTGCTTCAGGATTTAAATCGTACACCTTTAGCTTAATTTATAAAGGTTTTCTTTTTCAGAGAAGTGGCCTAGCTGAAAAAGTTATACTCTACAAAGTAAAAGCAGTCAGGAACCCTGTGGAACTCCTGCTAGCAAAGAGCTGTTTCCAGAGTCGAAGGAAAAATATCAGTTTTTAAAGTTTAATCGCTCGCAAAGAAGCTTCAAAACAAAACAACTTGAACTTATTTTCTGCTTGTTTGTTGGTTTTAATGTTAGCGTTCATGTATCATCCTTTTTGAGATTATCGTCGAGTAAAAGCTATAAAAGTCTTGAGAAGACAGATGCATCCTGGGAGAAGCGAGTGAGGGCGAGTCGCTGGAATTCCTCCTCAGATGTGACTGAAATCACACATTAAACCTTCATGATTAGATGCGAGTGACTTTCATAAAGTTGGGTTTGATGTGGCCCCGCCCCCGGAGGTTTGAACGGGCCAATGAGGCGGAGGAGAGCTCTGAGGCGAGCTGGTCGGTGGTGGAGCCGCTGCTCTGATTTATGGGCTGTAAAAAGCAGAGCAGAGTGTTTACACGGCGTGGGCGGGGGGGGGTCTGGGTGCGATTGTTTGGCCTCACGGCGCCTCAGCGGTGACATGTTTGGATCTGGAGCTGCTGGTGTTGGAGGTCTGGGTGGAACCCGGACCTTATCAGGACGGTTCCACGCGGTGGAGCGGGTCGGCGCTCCGCATCGCCTCGCACCGCCGCTCCTCGGTCAGGGGACCGCGAGAGATCCTACGATGTACCAGGAGGTGACGACAACCAGAACCAGCCGTGACGGAGGTGAAGCCGACCTCAAGTCAACAAGACCAGGTCTGAAAGAGGAGGATCGGCCTCACGGAGTCGAGGAGGGTCCAGGAGGGTCCAAGAGGGTTTATGAGCAGGGGTGCACACAAGCCGGGACTCCAGGGCTAGTCTACTGCATGTTTTAGATGTTTCCCTGTCTTCAACACACCTGATTCTAATCACTGGTCGTCATCAGCATGTCATCAAGGTTTACACAACTCTGTTGTGACACATTCTTGTCTATCAGGGTTGTGTTGAGGCAGGGAAACATCTAAAACGTGCAGTAGACTATCCCTGGAGTCCCGGCTTGTGTGCACCCCTGTTTATGAGGGTCCAGGAGGGTTTATGAGGGTCCAAGAGGGTCCAAGTTGGTCCAAGATGGTCCAAGAGGGTTTATGAGGGTTTATGAAGGTCCGAGAGGGTCGGTGGACCATCAGGGGGCAGGACCCGTCCACAGGTTGCTGGTCTGGACCCAGACGGCCCTCAGAAACACTGTATGTCTGTTGCTGGATCGCAGGTCAGATCCATTCATTCGAGACCCAGCTGGACTCGGGTCCAGGACCAGGACCAAGACCAAGACCAGGACCAGGACCTGGACCAGGTCCAGGACCAGGACCAGGCCCTGGACCAGGTCTTCCCCCTGCAGATCTGGTTTCTGAGCGGCAGCAGCAGCGAGGGTTTGTGTCCCTCGGCTGCAGCTGTTGCATAACGCTGGAAGAAAAGAGGGAAAGTTGCAGCGACTAATGAGACGGTTTATTAACGAGCTGGACCAGGACCAGAACCTGCTCCAGTTAACCAGCATGACCTGGATCAGGACCAGGACCTGGACCAGGACCTGGACCTGCTCCAGTCAACGAGCATGACCTGGACCCGGATCAGGACCAGGACCAGGACCAGGACCAGGACCTGGACGCTCCTCGTTTGGTTCATAACAGAAATCTAAGCTATGACGTCATCAGTTTTACGTGTTGGCCATGGTTACCGTGGTTACCAGTCTGAGCCGGGAACCTGCAGGACCAACCGATCCGGGGTGGACTTCCAGGCTGAAGGACCTGCAGGTCTGGATCTGGACCCTAGGGGCCAGTAGAGGACCTGCAGTTCCCTAAACGGCCCCTGGGAGTCCCACAAGGCTCTGTATGAGGACCTCTCTAGTTTTTCCACTGCAGTTTTTCCAGCTTGGTGGGGCATTTTCACGTTGTTGTGATGCTTTAAAGTGAAGAACTTTAAATTCCTGCTCGACTGAAATGTCTTCTTTTGTCGTCAACAGAGGAAAAGTAAAGGAAAGAAGGGCGAGAAAACTCAGAACGGCGGCAGCCGCAGAGATGGAGGTGAGCTGTTTATGTCTGATTGTAGCCACACCCCCTGGGGTTTCCTCTAGTGATGCCCCGATTGTTCGGTAACCAAAATTGTTTGGCCGAAAATGGCAAAAAAACACTTTCGGTGTTCGGTGGAATAAGTGGGGGAAAAAACGAACAATTAATAACAGCGTTGTAATATAAGGAAATAGACTGGCCGCTCCCGTAACAGTTGCGCACTACAAACATAAATCACAAACAAGAATTTTACCTAACATTCACCAGGAGGTGGAACCAAAACAACATAATGCTGGGAAATTAAAAAAATTTCAGTTTTTTATGTTCAATAAATATTTTCTACCTTGTAATTTTGTAAAAGATTTTTTTCTTTGAAAAGCATGCCTAAATCAAATTTATTTGATTTATGCAATGGTGAAAAAATTGGCAACATAAATGAAAAACTGCGAAGAACCATGTTCGGTATTCGGCCAAGTGTTTATTATTATTTTTGGTTTCGGTTTCGGCCACAAATTTTCATTTCGGTGCATCACTAGTTTCCTCTGATGTTTCTCAGCGCTTCTCACTTCCTGTTTCCTGCTCTGATGTTTCTCACTTCCTGTTTCCTCCCTTTCTCTCCGTTGTGACCCTTTTCTGCGGGTTTGTGTCTCCCGGGTGACCCGGTCCGTGTTGGGGGGGGCTGGTGTGTGTGTGTGTGTGTGTGTGTGTGTGTGTGTGTGTGTGTGTGTGTGTGTGTGTGTGTGTGTGTGTGTGTGTGTGTGTGTGTGTGTGTGTGTGTGTGTGTGTGTGTGTGTGTGTGTGTGTGTGTGTGTGTGTGTGTTAGGGCTGGGTATCGATTCAAATGTCAAGAATCATTCCGATTCTTAATATTCAGAATCGATTATCACGATTTGATTCGATCCAATTCGATATTGATTTGGCTTAGTGTTATTTAAAATGTTTTTTGAGCTGTTGCCTGAATTATATGACTGTAAAATAATAATTTCACTATAATTATTGTGAAATAACTAAGAAATAAATAACTCAAACAGGCCTTTCAATATCCATTTAAAGTGCAAAAAAAAGAAAGAAATTGCAACAGTTCATGCAGTAAAGAAATAATTTTAGCTTATCTAATTTATTCTGTCACCACGCACCCATATTGCCATGAAGCACCTGGCATTTTTCAGAAGTGTCATGAAAAACTGTGTGTCCGACTACTGGGATTAAAGTTCACTGGGTGAAAATGATGATATAAAAAAAAAGAACTTTAAGACATAAGAATCGATTTTTAGGAATTAATATGAGAATCGATTTAGAATCGGAAAATTGATTTTTTCAACACAGACCCAGTGTGTGTGTGGGGGACTGGTATCACCTGGACTCACCTGTGGGGGGACTGGTATCACCTGGACTCACCTGTAGGGGGGCTGGTATCACCTGTGGGGGGACTGGTATCACCTGGACTCACCTGTGGGGGGACTGGTATCACCTGGACTCACCTGTAGGGGGGCTGGTATCACCTGTGGGGGGACTGGTATCACCTGGACTCACCTGTGGGGGGACTGGTATCACCTGGACTCACCTGTGGGGGGGCTGGTATCACCTGTGGGGAGCTGGTATCACCTGGTATCACCTGTGGGCGTCTGGATGATGTTTTCCGTCCCTGATGTTGGTTCCCGGCACCTGTCCAGGTGAGCGCCGCCCCTCCCCCGATGACAGCTGGAATCTGCTGCAGTTCCCCGCCGACGCCGAGCAGGAACCAGGTACAGAACCTCGTAGGGGGAACTGTTGACCCAGGAGGTGAAACTAATCACACGTAACCGTCAGTCCGCCTTAATGGAACGCCGTTCCAGCAGCGAGAACCGGACCGGCTGCTAACGGCGGAACACGACTCCAACCTGTGAGCTAGTGACCCGGCTGCTGCCGACCTTCAAGTGCTCGAGGTCCAGGAACTACAACCAGGAACCGTAATCTGGGACCATAACCTGGGACCATAACCAGGAACTACAACCAGGAACCGTAACCAGGAACTACAACCAGGAACTACAACCAGTAACCATAATCAGGAAGTACAACTGGGGACCATAATCGGGAACTATAACCAGGAACTATAATCGGGGACCGTAATCAGGAGTAGGGCTGGGCGATATATCGAGATTTTAATATATATCGATATATTTTCAAACGCGATATGGTACGAGACAATATCGTTTATATCAATTATTTTATTTATTTATTTATTTTTTATGATTTTGATATAGCTTATTTGAAATTTGCACAAATCTTTTGTTATTTGCACAACTGTCAACCTCAGTGGAAAAGTCTGCCTGTTACTGTCTACATTGTATTAATTGCACAGTGTATTTTAATTTAATTGTTATGCAGGAAAGGGATATTTGTTTTATTTTATTCAAGAAGCATTTTTATTCTATATATGCAGGCAGTTTATTTTATTTCATTTGTTTTATACATTTTGATATTGTGCAGACCTCTGTTAATAAATGTACCTGTGTGACATTTGGCACGAGGCTTTGTATTAAAACTGACTGTTTTTTTAAGGGTTTGCCTCAGAAAAAATGAAGCTAACAGAGATGCTATGCTATAATGCTTTGGGGGAAACCCCAATTATGGCACAGAAAAAATATCGATATATATCGAGTATCGCCATTTAGCTAAAAAAATATCGAGATATGACTTTTGGTCCATATCACCCAGCCCTAATCAGGAGCTACAACCAGTAACCAAAATCAGGAAGTACAACTGGGGACCATAACCAGGAACTATAATCAGGAGCTACAACCAGTAACTAAAAAGTTTGACTGGATGCAGACGTGGTTACCGTGGAGATTCGCCGCACCGGGAACATCCTGTGCGGCGAATCTCGCCAGGTCCTGAGTGAGGACTTTTCCGGGAGACCTGAACCATCTGCTGACGAGTCTGACTGGGAACTGGTTTCCTGAGTTCCTGCTGCTTTACGAGCAGTTAAACGGCGGCGGGGGGGGGGACTGCCGGTCCAGACAGTGGGGGGGGGGTACCGGGTCATCGCTTCAACCCCGATCCTGGACCTCCGCGCCCCCTTAAATCCCATAAATCGGTATGCTGCCCCCCCCCCGGACTGGGTTAGACAGAAACGCTTCAGCGGTTTGGAGGTGAGAACAACTGGTGTTTGAAGAACCTGGTTCCTCGGAGCCGAAGACGTCACTGGAAATGAATGTGAGTGTGTGTGAGTGTGTGTGTGAGTGTGTGTGTGTGTGAGTGTGTGTGTGTGTGTGTGTGTGTGTGTGTGTCTCTGTGTGTGTGTGTCTCTGTGTGTGTGTGTCTCTGTGTGTGTGTGTGTGTCTCTGTGTGTGTGTGTGTGTGTGTGTGTGTGTGTGTGTGTGTCTCTGTGTGTGTGTGTGTGTGTGTGTGTGTGTGTGTGTCTCTGTGTGTGTGTGTGTGTGTGTGTGTGTGTGTGTGTGTGTCTCTGTGTGTGTGTGTGTGTGTGTCTCTGTGTGTGTGAGTGTGTGTGAGTGTGTGTGTGAGTGTGTGTGTGTGAGATCATGTGCTCACATGTCGATGATGTCATTGACTCGCTGAGATAAAATAACACATGACGGTTCCCGGGTCTCGGGCCTCAGATTCTGGTTCTGTGGTCTCGGGTTCCCCAGGTCCGTACCGGGGCCCCCCCAGAACCCCAGAACCCCAGAACCCCAGGCCCCCCGTGTTCATGGACTGGTTTAAAGTGTCTAACGGGGGCCGGTGAGTTCAGGCGTCGTCGTAACTTTGGGCGTTGACGTGTTTCCCTCCAGGAACCAGCTGGAGTTCTGGAACCCGTTTCCTCTGATGTTCTCATGAAGATTAGAGACGCGTGATATCGGGAAAACATGTGATGTCATGGTTGGAGGTTGCCACGGCGATGTGACTCGTGAAAACAAACACTCTGGTACTTGAAGGCGGCGTCCTCGTCCTCCATCACGCCCGTCCTGCCCCCCCCCACCCTTTGGTCCGTAGTTCCCGGCCCTGCCGGTGGTAGAGCTGCAACTAACGACTGTTTTCATAGTCGACTAGTCACAGACTAATCGGATAATTAGTAATTTTTTTTAAATGTAGTATGAAAATTATGTGGCAAATGATAATAAACACAAGAAAGATGGCAGTAGAGCCCTGCTATAGAGGGAC
The DNA here is from genome assembly GCF_033807715.1 of Cololabis saira. Lineage (NCBI taxonomy): Eukaryota > Metazoa > Chordata > Actinopteri > Beloniformes > Belonidae > Cololabis > Cololabis saira. Next base: position 11,453,417 of record NC_084593.1, on the reverse strand, counting down.
TGTTTTTTTTTTTTTTTTTTCTTAATATATCTTTTTATTGGTATTTTTGGGCAATAACAAAATGGTAAAAAACACAGATATCAAAACCAACCCTATCAAGTATGCCATTTTTTACCCACCCACAATTGCATGGCTGTACAAAATAATACATAGATGTGCAGAGAGGAAAAAGAAAGAAGAAGAAAAAAAAAAAACCAGTACAATAATACAAAAAAAAAAAAATTATTTGGTAGTAATAGATAAATAATAAAGTAGCGGGACTGTTTTCTTCATCCTCCCCACTCTGGCCCTCGGCAGGAGGGTCCCCCCTTATGAGCCTGGTCCTGCTCAAGGTTTCTTCCTCCTAAAGGGGAGTTTTCCTTGTCACTGTTTGGCTTAAGGTTTTTCTCCCACTATGGGAGTTTTTACCTGCCATTGTTTATGTAATAATTGCTCGGGGGTCATGTTCTGGGTCTCTGGAAAGCGCCTACAGACAACTTTTGTTGTATTAGACGCTATACAAATAAAATTGAATTGAATCCTGCTCCCGCCTGCATCCGTAAAACTCTGGGAATTCATGCCCGCACGGCGCACAATAATAGAGATGTATTGATCTAGTGTCTTCTCCCGTCCCGCAAGAGAAATGTCCAGACAAATCGGATTTAATGTTAACATGATCATTGTGGAGTTTGATGGATAATTGACAGTTCACAATTGACAGGCACCTGACTGAAAGTTAGATGCAAATCCATCATTGTCATCATCACACAAGCTTTTTCGCTTTTCGCGCTGCATCAATTATGATTGAGCAATGAGAGTAGCTGGGAGTGGCTCGAATAATTCTAATAAATAACATGAAATAAACAAAGTTAACAAATGAAAATAGGCTTAATATCTTAACAAGGCGAGTCCGTTTCGTTCAACACTCCAACGTGCTCCCGTGAAAAGTCGGCTTTGCAAACCTTGCAAGTCATCTTTTTATTCACCGTATCGAGGCTAAAATGCTCCCAAACTTTGGAAGTTTTATTACCCGCAGCTGCTGAGACGCTATCGTGCATGCGCGACTCTTGGCAGAGATTGTATTGAAGTGAGACGTCTCACTCCGTTGGAAAAACACGTCTGGCGACAATTGTCGACAATGGAATTTATTGTCGACAATTTTGATTATCGTTTTTTGTCGACAACGTCGATGAACCATTGCAGTCCTAGCCGGTGGAGGATGCCGCTGTAGTTCCCGGCTCTAGTTCCCGCCCTGTTGATGCTGGTGTTTGGTTCCCGCAGGAACCCGGAGAGACATCTGCCTGGAGAAGCAGCTGGAGCGTTTTGAGTGGCAGCTGCAGATTCTGAAGCAGGTGCTGTCGGCCAATGGGAGCGCGGCGAGGGCGGAGCTTCTGAAGCAGCACACGGAGGAGGAAGTGTGTGTCCTGGTGCTGAGCATCCTGGACAAGGTGGGAACCAGGAACTCCTCCTCTTTCTCCTCTTTCTTCTCTTCTTTCTCATTGTTTCTTCTCCTCTTTCTCCTTTTCTTCTCTTCTTTCTCCTCTCCTCTCCTTATACTTGTTCTCCTCCTTTCTTCTACTCCTTTTTTCACCTCTTTATCCTCATTTCTTATCCTTTCTCCTTTTTCCTCTGTTCTTTCTTATCCTTTCTCCTCCCTCTTCTCTTTCTTTTCATTCTTCTCCTTTCTCCTTTTCTTCTCTTCTTTCTCCTCCTTTCTTCTTATAGTTTCTTCTACTTCTCCTTTTTCTTTTTTTCTCCCCTTTCTCCTCCTTCTCTTTCTCCTTTTTCTTCTCCTCTTCTTTCTCCTCCTTTCTTCTTATTCCTCCTTCTCTTCTTTCTCCTCCCCGTACTTCTACTCCTTTCTTCTCTTTTCTCCTCCTTTCTTCTTCTACTCTTTCTCCTCCTTTCTTCTAGTCTTTTTTCACCTTTTTCCCCATTTCTTCTCCTCTTTCTCCCTTTTCCTCTCCTTTCTTCTCCTCCCCTTTTTCCTCCTCTTTCTCTTCTTCTCCTCTTTTTTTTATTTTTTAACCTTGTCTGCACACACATTAATGATTGATACCATGCAGGTAAAAACCAAAGGCATATATATGTGCATTATTGCTATATTTAATATATATACATTTATACGCCTACATACGCATACACATACATACATAAATATATACATACAAACCCAGTGATTTTTTTTTTCTTTTTTTTTCTCTTCTTCTCCTCCTCTGATCCGTCTCCTCTCTGTTCCAGGTGAGGACGGAGACGACGGCGGATCTGAACGTCCGACATGAGCAGAAGAGCAAAGCTGCGGGGGAGGAACACGAGCGGCTCGTCGGAGGTTCAGGAGCTTCCTCTGCTTCTAACTTCAGAACTTTTTAATTCATTCATTTATTCAGTCTCTTCTTGCCCTTTTTCCTGCAGATGTGCGTCGGAAATACGAGCGGGAGAAACTCCAGCTGACGGAAACGTTTCAGGCGACTCAAGGTGTCCTGCAGGTAAAGCAGGGGGCGGGGCCACGGCTCTGGGGGGGACTCCTTCAGCCCCTCAAGTGGTTCTGCAGGTCCCATCTCAGCGGATGGATGGATGATGGATGGATGGATGATTGATGGATGATATGGATGGATGGATGGATGATTGATGGATGATATGGATGGATGATGGATGGATGGATGATTGATGGATGATATGGATGGATGATGGATGGATGGATGATGGATGGATGGATGGATGATTGATGGATGATGATGGATGGATGGATGATGATGGATGGATTGATGTATGGATGAAATGGGTGGATGCTTCCCGTGTTTCCCTGAGGAACAGTGTCTCCACCTCTCATGTCTCCAGAGGAGGGCGGATGTTCTGGCTGCGGAGCTGCAGGTTTACAACGAGCTGAAGAGACGAGTCCAAGAATCCACGTTCAAGAGAGACCTGCAGAGGAACGTGCAGGTAGGGGGTCCGGCCCCGGGGGGGGGGGGGGGGGCCGTACTGGTACCGGTACCGGTCCTGATCCATGCTCTGTCCAGGAACACGGCAGCCCAGGTGCATTCTGGGAGTCGGAGCAGGAGTCGCTGCTGTTCGTCATCGAAATGAAGACTGAGCGCGTGCAGGAGCAGAGCAGGAAGCTGCAGCAGATGGACCAGCTGGTAGGCATGACGACGCTCCGGTTCTGGTTCCTAGGGTTCAGAGCGCGGGAGTTCCCCCCGTAGAATAATCCTGGTTCCCCCCCCAGTAAAGGTTCCCCCGTAGAATAATCCTGGTTCCCCCCCCAGTAAAGGTTCCCCCGTAGAATAATCCTGGTTCCCCCCCCAGTAAAGGTTCCCCCCGTAGAATAATCCTGGTTCCCCCCCCAGTAAAGGTTCCCACGTAGAATCAAGTTAACTTTATTAATACCCAGAGGCGTCAAGTAACGAAGTACAAATACTTCGTGACCTTACTTAAGTAGAAATTTTGGTTATCTATACTTCCCTGGAGTAGTTATTTTTCAGATGACTTTTTACTTTTAATCCTTACATTTTCACGCAATTATCTATACTTTTTACTCCTTACTTTTTAAAAACAGCCTCGTTACTCTATTTCATTTTGGCCTTTAAAAAAAACTATCCAGTTAAATTGCTCCATCCGGATAGAGTGAATTTGGTTGTGGTTGTTTCAGATGTTCTTGTCCAGTTTTGTTTTTACATCCGTTCCCTCAGATTCCTGCAACTAAACTTGGATGTACATTCCAATAAAGGTTAGGATAAATGATAACATGCCTCTGAAGTTTGACTTTTTGCACCATTACAATACTTATAGGCAACTAGTCATCATATCTCCTGCTCTCTGAAACACATGTTAATGCTCAATAGTACACATATATGGTTCTTTAATATATTTGCATTATACTAATATACATTCATTTTCAATGGCTTTTGTCCTTAATGGCTTTTTTCCCCCTTACATTACTTTTACTTTTATACTTTAAGTAGTTTTGAAACCAGTACTTTTATACTTTTACTTGAGTAAAAAACTTGAGTTGATACTTCAACTTCTACAGGAGTATTTTTAAACTCTAGTATCTATACTTCTACCTGAGTAATGAATGTGAATACTTTTGACACCTCTGTTAATACCCGTAGGTAGATTTGTTTTGCAGTAAAAGGCATTTCACACACAATCTCTACTGTCATTAATTTGACACAGGACAAAAACAGTAAAAACAATGAACAGGTTTGCAACAGCACAAGACAGGCATGGCAGGTAATCACAATGCTCACTGACAGGATAAAAGTAGATGTTGCCCACAAGGCAAAGAACAATGAATGAACAAAAAAGTAAAAACCAAGGTCAGGGTTTCTAATAAATAGAAATAAATAAGTTAAAAGCAGGATAGACCTCAGTAATAAATAGAAATAGTTAGGATTTGTTTAAAAGAGAGACAGCAGCAGGGACAGAGCTGTTCCTGTAGCGTGTGGTTCTAGTTCTGGGGACTTTAAACCTGCGTCCTGATGTCAGTAGCTGGAACTCACTTGGCAAGGGATGGGAGGAATCATTGGAATGGAGCTGGAGCTGCAACTGTTTAGCGTCCAGCGACTCCAGGCCCAGCTGTGTTTCCCCAATCAGCCGACCTAACCATTTAATAATTTGGTTGAGTGAGCTCCTTTCCTTTATGGGCAGGTTTCCGAACCATGATGCAAGGGGAAAAAGCTAAAACAGATTCAATAAAAGCATTGTAAAAAAGTGTCATCATGGTCCTATCTATGTGGAAACGGGACAACTTCCTCAGACAGAACAGCCGCTGGTGTCCCTTCCTGCTCACAGCTTTGCAGTTTTCTTTACATTTTAAGGTAGCGTCAATGATTGTCCCCAGATATTTATATAATTGTACCTGTTCAATGACTTGTCCCTTAATCTTAACTGGTTCAGGTGTTTTGGCATTCTTCCTGAAATCAATTGCCATGTCTTTGGTTTTTATCAGGTTGAGCTGTAAGTGTGAGTCTTCACACCTTAAGTTCATAATTTTTGGCACTAGAAAAACAAATAATCAAATAACAATTAATTATATTAATTATTAGTGGTATGGAAATAGAAAGAGTATATGAAAATAAGTTCCTGGGGGTAATAATTGATGATAAACTTAGCTGGAAATCACATATAGTGTAAAATCAAAAATGTCTAAAACCCTAGCAATATTAAATAAAACAAATGATTTTTTTCTGTCAAAGAGCACAGTTTTTAATGTATAACTCACTCATAGTTCCATACATGACTTATTGTGTGGAGGTTTGGGGTAACACCTATAAAACAAATACAAACCCTATTTTCCCGTTACAGAAAAGAGCGTTAAGGATAATTAACAGATCTGACTATTATAAACCAACAAATAATCTCTTTATTAAATATAATACTTTAAAATTCCATGATATAGCAGAGCAGAAAACTGTTTTAATTGCCTTTTAAAGCCCAGCAGAAACTGCTTCCAAACTGCATTCAGGATTTGTTCCAAATAAAAGAAACCCGTTATGATCTGAGTGGGAAACTCATGTTTGAGATGACGACAGTAAGAACCAATATTAAAAAGAGATGTACATCAATTAAGGCTAGAGAAATTTGGAATAGTTGTGACAACGACCTAAAAATGTGTAGTTCTATCTTCAAGTTTAAGGAAATGTTTAAAGAAAATACTGTAAATAAATATAAAACACTATGAATATAGAGTATACTATCGGGAACATTCTAGAATGTGAAACGTCAATTTTGTGTTTTGTCTTACTTATTTTTGTCTTTTTTATGTATTGTTTGTTTCAACGGAGTAATGCTGATGTCTCATATTTAAGCTGATCATAAGAAAAAAAGGGTATAAGCTACGGCTTCAGCCTACACCTTTTCAGCAAAGGAAATGTTTTTTTTATTACCTTTTCATCTTGTTTTGTAAAAAGTGTGTACAAGCCGAAATAAAGATTTATAACTAACTATAACCACTTGACGAAGTTTTCAACCACAGGGCGGTGGCCACTTTCATTTCCCTGCAGCAGTCTAACAATAACAGAGTCATCTGCGTACCTATGAATATCTCCTGGTTCCCCCCAGTAATGATTCCCCGTAAACATCTGCTCAGCAACAGTTCCTGCCCTGGTTGACTTTGGTTCCTGGTTCTCAGGTGGAGAAGAATCTTTCTCTGGAGGACCAGATCGTCCACGTCCTGCAGCAGAACGAGGACCTGACGGTCCGGATGGACAACTGCCAGACGCTCGTTCAGTACGTCTCCGTCCTCTTCCTCTTCCTCCGTCCTCTTCCTCCATCTTCCTCCTCCACCCTCTTCCTCCACCCTCTTCCTCTGTCCTCTTCCTCCACCATCTATCTCCAACTTCTTCCTCCGTCCTCTTCCTCTTCCTCCCCCTCTTCTTCAATTCAATTTTATTTATATAGTGTCTAATACAACAGATGTTGTCTCTAGACGCTTTCCAGAGATCCAGAACATGAACATGAACATAAACATAAACATAAACCCCCGAGCAATTATTACATAAACACTGGCAGGTAAAAACTCCCATAGTGGGAGAAAAACCTTAAGCCAAACAGTGGCAAGAAAAACTCCCCTGTAGGAGGGAAGAAACCTTGAGCAGGACCAGGCTCATAAGGGGGGACCCTCCTGCCGAAGGCCAGACTGGGGGAGTCAGGGACGTCAGCAGCACAGCAGGCAGGTGGAAGCAGCAGCGGGATGACCAGAGGTGGTGGGGGAGGGGCGTCAGCAGCACACAGCAGGCAGGTGGAAGCAGCAACGGGATGACCAGAGAGGGGAGGGGGGGGGGCTCAGGTCAGAACGCAGCTCCCGAGGCTCCGGCCTGCAAACATGCACAAAAGAGAAAAAAGGGGGGCCAGCACAAGAAACTACAGGAACGATGGACAAAAACGATAGCTATGAGATATTTATAATAAATAAAAATGGAAATGGAGAAGAGAGGAAGGGAAGGGAAAAGGAGAGGAGAAGAAGGGTGAGAGGCACCGCCCAGCGGATCATGTCGGTGCCCCCCTGCAGCATAAGCCTATAGCAGCATATCTACCACGAAGCTATATTTGAGACTAACTATTATAGTCTTGTTCTATAGCTGCAACTATGACTACTGACTCTAACACACTAGAGTTTACACTACCTAGAGATTTACCAACACCAGCTAGAGGTTTACTAAACACTAACTATAGGCTTTACTAAACAGAAATGTTTTAAGTTTAGTTTTAAAGGTGGAGGTGGTGTCAGCCTTCTTAACCCAGATTGGAAGTTGGTTCCATAGTAATGGTGCCTGATAGCAGAACGCCCGCCCTCCAAATCTACATTTAGATACTCTAGAAACTACGAGTAAACCTGCACCCTGGGAGCGGAGAGCTCTGCCAGGAACATAAGGCACTATCAGGTCTTGTAAATACTGCGGAGCTAAGCCGTTTTGGGCTTTATACGCAAGTAATAACATTTTTAATTGGATTCTGAATTTTACGGGTAGCCAATGGAGCGACGCTAACACTGGAGAGACGTGGTCTCTCCTGCTGATTCCTGTCAGCACTCGGGCTGCTGCATTCTGGATCAGCTTGAGCCTATTCAGTAGATCCAGAATGCAGCACCATCCTCCACCATCTATCTCCACCCTCTTCCTCCTCCTCTTCCTCCGTCCTCTTCCTCCACCATCACATGTGTTGGTTGATCTGCTGGGAACTTTTATTAAAGAGAGAAGGGATCTGAACCAGGGATGGATGGATGGTGTTGGTTCTGGGTCGGGGGGGTTCTGGTTCTGGTTCTGACGGGTCTCTCTGGTTCCAGGCAGCTGTCCCGGGAGCAGCAGGACCTGAAGGCGGCGCTGGACCGGCAGGTGGTCCTGAACCAGAACCTGTCCCAGGAGAAGGAGCAGCTGATGTTCAAGCTGCGGCACCGGGACTCGTGTCCCAGCATGCACCTGCCCGCCAGGATGCAGGAGATCGCGCCCAGATGACCCCGACCGCCCCGGTCCCGGAGCCGGACCCGGAACCTCCTGGTCCGGGTCTCTGCCGGGCCCGGGAGCCCCGCGGCGCCGTGACGGTTCCCGTGTTTGTGGAACCGAGGAAATGGACGTTTTTGATTTTTAATGGATGCCTTGGTTGTGGGCGTGGCCACGCCTCCGGGGGCGGGGCCTCCAGCCGGGACCACGAGCCTTAACCGCGTCCTGGTCTGGACCGACCCGGAGGTTCTGGACGTCTGGGCGTCTTCCCGCGGTGCCTTGAGGTCAGAATCATGACCCCCACGGCACTGCCAAGGCTCCTCCCCCTCACTCCCTGTGGGCGGGGCCTCCACAAGTCCTGTAACCATAGCAACTGTAAAGAGCACCAGCAGTGTTAGTGTTTGACCCGTCGGTGTTAGCGAGCGTCTGACCAGCCGTTAGTGTCCTGTTCTCGGCCTTGTTATGGGCTTTTTTTTTTGGTTAAAGTTTGCCGTCGCGGTTCGATCAGGGTCAGAACCACAATCACGTAACGTGCCGCGTTGAGCCTGTTTTGATTTTTATGTGGAGTTTTGTTGCCAAAAACCAGAAATGTCGGCGCTCTGTCGTTATGCACCAGCACTTTGGGCCGCGGCTAACGTTTTGGCTTTATTGAATAAAAAAAATGTAAAACAAGTTTGTTTTGTGGTTATTTTATATTCAGTTCAGCATTTTTATCCCCTGAAATGTGAAATCTGAGAGCAGATTTAGACCAGTGATGGACTCCAGCCCACTGAAACCGACCAATCAGAGACCAGGGGGGCTCTTTGGGGGCGGGACTGAGACCGCCCTCTTCCATTTCTACCAGAGACGATGTCCAGCTGTTGGGGATCACTGTGGAAGGTGAACAATTAAAGAGGTCCTAACACGGAACCTTGTGGTACTCCAGAGCAGCAAGACTGACGGTGCGTCCGAAATGCCATACTAAAAAGTATATACTAAAAAGTATACTTAAGTTCGGCACACTTTTGAGTAAATATCAGTAGTGTGCATTAATTCGGACGTACTATTAAGAGCGCACACGTCACTTCCTGCCGTTGGGAGGAAGTGACGTGCCACAGCAGCAGTAGCAGAAAATTATATTCTCATAATATTAGGACTTTATTCTCGTAATATTAGGACTTTATTCTCGTAATATTAGGACTTTATTCTCGTAATTTTACAACTTTATTCTCATTATGTTATGACTTTATTCTCGTTTCCTTTTTTTTTTGTCTTAGTTTGGCCCTAATACTCCGTCGTAGGATAGCGCATACTATTGAATACGTTCTAATGTTTCGGACGCACTAAAAAATCTCGCATATTCATTTTGCATACTCATTAGGGTGGAAGAATGCGATTTCAGACGCAGCCTGAGATTATTATTATAGTTGAGAAAGAGTTAGTTCCTCTACTGACCACCAGGGTCCAGATGTTTGGGGGGTCATAATATTTGGAGGTCCAGATGCTCGTTGGAAAGATGACGACCTGCTCTTGAAATATGATCTGTGTCATAATTTGGATCAGAGCAGCTTAAAGATGTTTCCTGACCTCAGAAACTCCAGATGTGCAGCTGCTCCTCCGGGACGACCAGGACCAGGACCTGGACCTGGACCAGGACTACAGGTGCGTCCACCGTTTCTACCTGACAACTATCTTCCTGTGACGAGCAGAGGTGTCAAAAGTAACAAAAGTAACAAAGTACAAATACTTCGTTACCTTACTTAAGTAGAAATTTTGGTTATCTATACTTCACTGGAGTAATTATTTTTCAGACGACTTTTTACTTTTACTCCTTACATTTTCACGCAATTATCTGTACTTTTTACTCCTTAAAAACAGCCTCGTTACTCTATTTCATTTTGGCCCTTTTAAAAAAAAAACTATCCAGTTAAATTGCTCCATCCGGATAGAGTGAATGTGGTTGTGGTTGTTTCAGATGTTCTTGTCCAGTTTTGTTCTTACATCCGTTCCCTCAGATTCCTGCAACTAAACTTGGATGTACATTCCAATAAAGGTTAGGATAAATGATAACATGCCTCATCATATCTCCTGCTCTCTGAAACACATGTTAATGCTCAATAGTACACATTTATGGTTCTTTAATATATTTGCATTATACTAAGATGCATTCATTTTCAATGGCTTTTGTCCTTAATGGCTTTTTTCCCCCTTACATTACTTTTACTTTTATACTTTAAGTAGTTTTGAAACCAGTACTTTTATACTTTTACTTGAGTAAAAAACTTGAGTTGATATTTCAACTTTACAGTATATCGTGTGTATATATATATATATATATATATATATATATATATATATATATATGTGTGTGTGTGTGTGTGTGTGTGTGTATATATATATATAGTCTATAGTATCTATACTTCTACCTGAGTAATGAATGTGAATACTTTTGACACCTCTGGTGACGAGGGGCTGAAACGCTGGTGTAGATACCTGACATGAACTGTAAGGAAGTTGAGGGTGAGGAAGCGTTTCTGGGGACGGAAGTGCAGGTTTAGGTGCGCTGCTGTCGCCCCCTGGTGGCGAACAGAGAGAACTGTTCATTTGTAAACGGTTTGTAATGATAAGTTAAAGATGTGAGTTAACGGTTTGGAAATCCCATGAATGACTTTTTTTTTTTTTTTACTGTTTTCATATCTATGTCGTTATAATCCATCGATGTCTTGTTTTTGCAGATGTTTGCAATGTCTATTTCTTTTTCTACGACAGGTTTGAGAAAAATTGAGTTTGAGTTTCTATATCTATTAAGTTATCATTATGTATTCCTGGTTCTTGAACCCACCTGAGCAAGGGGGGGTGCCTGAAAGCACCTGAATGCACCACGATGGGGGCGCCTGAACGCAGTGCAGGTTTAGGTTTGCTGCTGTCGCCCCCTGGTGGCGAACAGAGAGAACTGCGTTTTTTTATTTAATTTTTTTAATATATTATTGAAATATACAAAACAGGTATACAGTAACAAACAGCACATTGTTGACAGTACATAACAGTATATCAATTAAATCGGGGGTAGTTATATATATTAAATAAAAGTAAGTCATTACAAGAGATGGTTTAATAAAAAATAAAAAACTAAATAATACATAAATCGAAAGTACGAAAAAAATAAAAAATAAATCAAACCCGGGTTTCAGGAAAAAAACTTTTCATAATGGCTAAATAAGGTATTACTTTTTTTGTTATTTAACAAAATCAGAGATTTAAGCAAAGAGTTAAGTTCCAGGAAAAAAGGAGGAATCTTAGGTAGTGATTTTGTGAATTTTTGTTTGTGAATAAAAAAATTTGCATATAGGATAAAGTTTATCAGTTATTCAAGAGCATAATCTTCTGAGTTAACATAATGGCAAATAACTAAAGGTTATTTATTTTGGACATTTACAGTAGAGTGGATGCACCGTTCCTGGAGATACTGCAATACCAGGCCGATGCGTGGAGTGGAGCAAGCCCCTGTTATATCTCCCTGGTCCAAAAATAGATTTAATATATGGTATGGGACGTATCAGATATTAAACTGATAAGAAGAGATACTACACTTGATCTTAACCAAAAGGCCGAGAAGCGATGCAGAGGAGAGAGAGAGGTGGAGGAGTTGGTTGGAGAATTAAAAAACAAACAAAAAAATAAAGGTTCACTAGTTCCTTTTGCAATTATCAACAATGTACAGTTGTGAATATTCCAACAATTTAATTTTTAAGTGTTTCCTAAAACGGGCAAATGATTTAAACGAAACTCTACAAATGAGCCTTCACTTTTCCAACTGTTGCAAGTATATCTCAGGCTTAAAGCCTGGGATATACTTGCTATTGCTGCTTGCGTTTGCGTCCGTTCGCGTTCACCACCAACCGCAACGTCGCTCCTGTAGTACGCGAGGAGAGAGCGTCATACCGGTTGTAACCGATTGGGGGCAGTAAGCAGAGCAAGAGTTGGAAAAGTGATTAAATATTTAGTAGCAGCGTTAGTAGCAGTAGCGGATTAGAACAACGAACACGTTAACATGACAACATTGGATGATGTAGGAGATTATAACATTACTTTGGTTGCGATCTTGGCAAAGGAAACGGCGCCAGCGACCTCAGACCGGGACCAGCTGGTATCAGACTGGGACCAGCTGGTATCAGACCGGGACCAGCTGGTATCTGACCGGGAACAGCTGGTACCAGACCGGGACCAGCTGGTATCAGACCGAGAACTGCAGGTCGCTAAGCACTCAGTGTCTTTTTGAGAACGTGCACGTCGACGCTTCAAATGAACGCAGGATACGCGTGGCGGCCATGATGCGTACGCGTTCTGAACTGCAAGTATATCCCAGGCTTTAGTGGGTTTGTCCTCAAAGTTCTGAAAACACGCCACATGTCCAGTCCCCCTCTGTGTCCCATCATTCATTCATACATACATACATACATACATACATACATACATACATACATACATACATACATACATACATACATACATAGCTGCCAATTTCTATACATAAATATAAACAAATCTACCCATTCAGCCAATAGTGTTATATTCAGGCCCCTAAAAGCCGCTAAACCCCTTCTTCTTTGTACCTTGTGAAAATCATGTTTTTATATTTGTTTTTAAACTGGTTAATGTTTGGACATTGTTTTAATTCTGAATCCATTCTGTCCCATAGTTTAACTCCACTGACTGATATAGAAAATCTTTTCATTGTTGTTCGTGTTGTGCGAGTCCTAAAATTTAGAGTACCCCTTAAATTATACCTCCCCTCTCTGTAATAAAACATTTCCTGTAAGTGAGATGATAATAAGTTGTTCCTAGCTTTATACATGAATTGTGCTGTTTGGAATTCCACTATGTCAAAAAATGTGATTGTTTTAGAATCGAAGAATAATGAATTACTGTGTTCACAAAAACCGGCATTATGAATTATTCTGATGGCTCTTTTCTGCAGTATAAATAGTGGTTGCAGTGAATGTATTTCCCCAAACCTCTAAACAGTAACTTAAACTTAAAAAGTAACTTTTTCATTTAATGTCACAACTTCAGGCTGACAGTTGTTTCATTTACCTTTTATTTTCTGAAAATAAGTACAATATTTCCCCCCAGAGCGGCCTATTTTAAGCTTTTCAGCAAAAATTGACTTTGTCTACTCCAAGACACGATTTCCATGCCTTTGGTTGGGAAGAAGTTGGCAGTTACAGTCAGTTGATGAGGAATAAACAGCTAATCTCCAACTCTGACTCCAGCTCTGCGGAGCCTTTCAAAGCCCTCCGACAAGAAACAAAACAGAAGGAAGAGGCTTTGGGACCCTGGAAATCACAGGCAGCCCACACTAATCTGTCAATGTGTCTTTCATTGAGGATTAAGGCGACTGTAAAATAGCAGATCAGCGCTGGCAACTCATCCGTAAAGAAACACTCGGGGAGGAAGCAGCAGCACTGAGTAGAGGAGTGTAAAAGCACTATCTGAACACACGTGTCCTTTCTGAGCTTCAAGTTCTGCTGTTACGCCTTCGCTTAAAGGAGACACGTTATTAGAAAATAAAAGCCTTTTCTGCTCGAGAGCATACGTCTTGGTGTCTGAAGGGAACTCAAATACAGAGGAGGCCGCCTTGTCGCCGCTTTCTGTCAGGTCGAGACTAAGGCCACGTTTACACATAGCTGGGTATTTACAAAAACGGATATTTCCCCCTCTACGTTTTGAAAAATATCCTCGTTTACACGAATAAATACGCTGTTAAGGTGCTATGAGCAGCCAGACCTGCAGGGGGCAGTGTAACGAGAAGCGTAAAGTCATCCTAGCCAATCAGAATCCTGGAAAAAAACCTCAACAAATGACACATGTGAAGCCTGAATATTATGGTCCGCGTTAAATCGACGGCGTAGCCTACGTACGGTGCGCGTCGCCGCGTAGCCTACGCCGTAGGCTCTGCGTTGGTGTAACGCATAAATCAGCCTTGACTGCCAGTTACTTCCAAGATGAACGAGAGTCTTTCGTTTGGAGTGACAGAGAAGTGGAGTTACTTTTAAGTGTGACTTTAGAATATAAAACAGGTAAAATACTAGAAAATATTGACTGTGGCCAAATAAATTGTAAACACAGGTCGCACACATGATGCTAGTGACGTTTCTGTTGCATAATTTGACGTTCTGAAGCCTAAATGTCCGTTTACCTCCGTTTACAAGCAAACGTGAAAATGGAGTTTTTGAAAATCTCCACTTTGGCCGGAGTTTTCAGAAATTATAGTTTTTGGAGACTTTGAGCTTCGTTTTCGTGTAAACGAACGGCCAAAACGCATGAAAACACCACAGTTTTTGCTCCGTGTAAACGGGGCCTTAGATGCAGAGATATTAGATAACAAAAGGCTTTTATTGAATTTACTGGAGACCTCGGACCAAGTGACACTAAACTTTGACTATAGAGAGAACAAGAACACTAAACACTCCAAGAGGAGGGAAAATAACTAATAAATAGGACTGGGGATCAATTAAAATGTCAAGAATTGATTCGATTCTTAAGATTCAGAATCGATGATCAAAATTTGATTCAATCCGATTCGATTCCGATATTGATTTGGGTTGGTGTTATTAAAAATGTTTTTTCAGCTGTTGCATGAATTATATGACTGTAGTTATGCAACATATTAATACTAGTATTATATTGAGATTCAACAGCAAGTATTGGCAGCTAATGATGCTGTAAGGACCAATCACCAATAATCGGGATCCTGCTTCTCTCAAAGCCAGAAATATCCGAGAGATCTGTCACAAAAGTATCTGTATAGCTGTGCTGTAAATTAAAAGAATCTCTGTTAGGTGAAAGTACTTTAAAGCAGTATATGGACATTTTTTTTTTGTTGATAAACATGTTTGTGATTCCTAAAACATCTGGCACGTGTTGCACCAAGCATCTCGGGTCAAGATGGAAGATGCTGGGGTGTAAAAAGTGTTTATTTCTTAGAGGTAGGGATATATTATGTACGTACGTACGTACGTAATATATGTCCATTACCTTCTGGTATTGTTGTCCTTACCATTGCTGGTATGTATTATAAATGTAAGTTAACAGTTAACTGTCACCTGTGGTGACAATATACATTGTTTCTAATTTTACACACACTGTGGTTATGAAATGCAAATATTGTAGAATAATTTTATTATAATTTGATATAGGTCTTTTGTTCATTGTTCTGGTTTAAATGTTAAGACAGGAGGAAGCCTTAAAAATCTGTCAAGTTATTGATGAGAAACTGGGGTGGGATTAAATAAGTTTTCTTCTTTTCTTCTTCCCACTCCCTTTCCAGTGTTAATGAATTAATTTGAATATTGAACCTGCACGTCCACTGTTAAAGGTATTTGCTTAATTTTCTGCTGCACGCAGGTCACTTATGTTGTAAAAATGTTGTACCGCTCGAAATAAATATGAACTGACTGACTGGAACTGTCACAAACAGACTAAAGCGTCTGTTTATCGGACGTCATGAACCCCTGAGACGTGGATCGCAGACTTTAATTCACAATGTGGGATTTGCTTCTGACATTTAATTTACTCCTTGAGCTTTAATGCCTTGGAAGATGCAGTAAACTATTTAATTAAGGAAGAGATTTCTTTAATTAAAGCGGCCTGTCACCGAGGGAACGCTCAGAGGAAGTGTTTTCAGGAAGAGTTTCCACTTTGATGGCTCTGAGGTCCAAAAGTTTGCCCTCTGGTCACATGTCATGATTATACTTATATTTATTTAAGGAAGTCGTGGATAATGACCAGGGGCCTCATTTATAAAAGACTGCACAGGATTCATACTAAAAGTGCACGTAAAGCCAAAAGCCGAAATGGCGGGCGCAAAAAAAAATCCGGATTTATAAAACCCTGTGCACACACACTTGTACGCAATGTTCGCTTTATAAATCACAGTCCAGCTGGAAGGTTGCGCAGCTGAATTCAGCTCATATCCCGCCCTCTACACGCCCACTTCATACCATAAATGGGCAATGCAAAGTAGTATTTGCATATGAATGAGCCTGCTGAGCATGCACAGCGGCTTCCGGCAGCCTGTTGATGATTGAACGTGTCGAGCCACCGTGCCACTAAATTTCACGGAGACTGAGATCGAGATGTTGTGGATGAGGTGGAGGACAGGAAAACCACATTATTTGGTGGTCACAGTAAAAGTATAAATAGCATATAAATAGTATTAAACAAAGCAAGTGAAAATAAAACGCCGTGAGGCGCAAGGGCACAATTTCCACTGGGGACAGGGGGGACATGCCACCCCCCCCCCCCCACTTTTCAAACTCATGTTTTTGTCCCCCCCACTTTTTACAGTTTAAGAACTAACGGTAGGCTCAGCCTGTAATTGCAAATCATCAAGACACTCTGTGCGAAGACGGGACGGGAGCCCGCTCCCCCTCCTCCCCTCCCATCTCCCCTCAGTCACGTTAAATCGACGCAGAGCATACGGCGTAGGCTCTGCGTCAATTAAACGTGGACCCATAATTTAGGCATAATTAGACTTAACTAGTGTGTGCGTTTGTGACAGACGTGCATGGGACAATTGTGAAATACGGAATAAACTGCGTTCCGTATTGGTTCAATACGGAACGCAACTTTTAATTCCCAATTACGTAACAATTCCGTATTTCAAGGGCAAGCCCACTCACTGCGGCTGCAGCTCCAGCAGCTGAGCGTCCTGATGCTGTCCCGCTGTGCTTCAAACACAGAGGGACACGATCAGCGCTATTATATTATAAGTCTGATATGTGATGACATTATTAATAGTATGACATGAATCTGGCTTCATTTCACCACATCACCGCCTGTGTCGCCAGTTCCCCATGTCTTGTATGTATAAGTATGTTCCTACGCGAGGGTCAGGGTTGGCGTAGAGATACGCACATTTTTCGGTTAGTTTTTTCTTTTTAAATCCCAACCTTTGCGTAGAAGGTGGCTTGCGCATCTTTCAAGCCCTGTTTTGTGCGCAAGCAAGCTTTATAAATGAGGCCCCTGAAGAACAAGATTATACAAGTAGTTGAGGTTAGTTTCCTCCAAAAGTGTTGAGGCAGACTCAGAGTAGCTTGGAATAGTTATGTAACATAATAGAACAACAAAAGTTACCATTTGCAGGAAATAAAACGGCTGAAAAACTGCATTTTTATTAACCAATAACTGTGTGATTACATCTGCCGTTTGGATGATACCGGGAACCGTCGCCAGGAGGCGCTGCTTCCCCGGAGGAGACTCCACTCTATTTACTATTCACTTATGAAGAATTTCTCTCAATCTATGGTTTTCCTGTTACTGCTAGAGAATATTCAACTGTGTTTGATGCAATACCAGACGCTGCTAGAAGGTTACTGTGTTTTGCTCCTAAAGGTATAAATTGTAATATTCCAAGGTTGAATCCTGATTACATATATGTTGGTAATATTTGTCCTTTACTAAGTGATAAAGCTACAAATCATTGCATTAGATATATTATACAGAGAGATATTGTTTCTAAACTTGCAGCAGTTTTCTATTGGAATAACTTGTATAATGAGATCGATTGGAAAAACACATGGGTCTTGTCAAGAAAATGTATTATTACAAACAAAGTAAGAGAGGTTACTTTTAAAATACTTCATAGATGCTATCCAGTCAAGACCAATCTTGTTAAATATAAGATAAACATCGACACACTCTGTTCTTTTTGAGGTAATGTGGATGAAACAATATCTCACAATATTCTGGAATTGCACGTATACTCATGTTCTCTGGATTGACCTGAATAATTTTATAAATGCTAAAGTTGATTCTTACTTTAAGTTGAGCATTCAACATGTACTATTTGGTGTATCAAAAAATGATATGACAAGCCCAGACAAAGTATATTTAATCAACCTTTCCTTAATTATTGCTAAATATCATATTCACTGTACTAAATCTGCTAGCCAACGTCCAAATATAATTGTTCTCAAAGCTATCTTAATATCGTATTCAGACAGTCTTAAACAGAGCATAAACCCCAAAGCGGTTAAAATGAGAAGCCTATGTGAAAAATATATTTCCTGATCTTTTGTTTTTATTTATTTTTCCTCCTTAAACCTTAAGCCTTCTATTTTATCTTGATATATCATTTACTGTCCTTAATTTGTAACTGCATTTTATCCTGAAGTTTTGTACCACTTCTGTATATATCTGTCAATGCAAAAAAAAAAAAAACCCCCCAAAACCCAAAAACCCACCACTTCTTGAGCCATCTTCCATCTCAGGCTTCACTGCAAGAGAAGCCTTCATAGCAGTCAGTCTGCACCGATGGCATCGCGTTTTGATAATAAACTCTGCAAAAAGACAAAAGATATCGACGAAAAAAGATTTCGACCATAATCCCATCATGCAAAGTCCAAATTTAAGATCTATCCGGTTGTTAAATACACTACACTATCACAAGATGTATGCCGTTATTCTCAAATAATAATGATTACAATAGAAATGTAAATGTTTAGTTTTTTTTACCCACAATGCCATATGGCCAGTAACAAATGCAACCAGGGCAAACAAACCAGAATAAAAGCCACTGAAGTTTTTATAAATCTTTTCATGTTTTATTTATTTACTCATTTTTATTTGTAGTCTGCTTTTAATTTCCAAAAGAATGATTCAGTTCCATTGATGAAACAGTTTACAGTGACTGGGCTCCACAGAGTATATGACATGCATTAGTGACACAGGAAATTAACAGCATCGTAACTCATATTTTACATTCTTAACTTCTTCACCCTGAAATGATTCTTGACCCTGAATTAGAAAAAAGGACCGTCTTAAATCAAAGGAAATGTCCTTTCTTCGGCAGTTTCTTTTTATTTCCTGTTATCTTAATTAGCATTTTGAATTATTTCCTTGTTTCCTTTTTAGTTGCATTAACAGTTTCCACAGTTTTATCATAGTTAACATCAGTCAGTGGTTTCAGCTCTGGCTCCAGCGTCAAAGATGCCGTAACATCTGAACGTCTTCTAGTGTGAACGCAGGAAAGACTGGAATGTACGGTTTTCAAAGATGCTCCTCGCTGAAACGTAAATGCGTCCGTGGCTCCTCTGGATACTCTGGCAGGATTCAGCAGGGCAGTAAACTCACGAAAACATGGTACGGACCAGACAAATGTTACGACATCTCGCAGGAAAGTCCGGTCCGTCCCAGTCAACCGTAACAGTATTATAATATTCATATTTGGAAAAACTACGGAAGAGTATTAGGGCCATGCAGGAGAAAAAATATTTGAGAGGGGAAGATTTTATTTTATTTTTCTACTTTGAGAAAAAAGTCGAAATGTCGAGAAAAAAGTCAAAATGTCGAGAAAAAAGGCGAAATGTCGAGATTAATGTTGAAATGCAATTTCAAGAATAAATTCGAAATTTCGCCTTTTTCCTCAACATTTCAACTTTATTCACGAAATTTAGACTTTTTTCTCAAAATTGTACTTCAACATTAATGTTGACATTTCAACTTTTTTCTCGACATTTTGACTTTTTTCTCGAAGTGCATAATAAAAAAAAAAATCTTCCTCCTCTAAAATATTATTTTTATTTTTCTCCTGCCTGGCCCTAATTCTCTTCCGTACAAAACGTAATGAAACATCAGCAGCATGTCATTCGCTCACTGACAACATCGATTCCTCTGATTTCATATCTCGCGACGGTCACGACAGACTGAAGCAGAGGAGAATGAGCTGACGGCAGTTTCTGGGTTCCTGACAACAGAAGATGCTTTGATAATCCAGTTTTCCTCCCCAAATCGCCCCGTCGACGACCTCCATCTAAGACGAGATGATTCAGAAGGTCGAGCACCAGCCTTTCGTTTTAACATCTACACTTGCAAATTGTCATCTCTTTCATTCACCCAAATCTGCTTCTGTGTAATTAAACTATACATGGATGATGTAACCACTAGAAAGGAAAAGCTCACGCGACCAGGACGGGTGGAAACGCCCGGCTCTGGGACGACACACGGGCGTGATGGACGGGTTACAGTACAAGCGCACGAATACATGACATGATTGTAGCCCTTTTCAGAGGCGTTCACTCGCCTCGGGATGACTCCCGCTGGGAGACGGTGATGCATGCAGGGATGTATGGCTGTAGTTTCCATGGAGGACAAGGATGGAAGCCGAGCGCGCCGCCTACGCCGCCTACGCCGCCTACGCCGCCTACGCCGCCTCGGCGTGTTTTAAGGGTTTTTTTGGGGGATTTTTTTGTGTGGCTGTTCACATTATCTTTTAAAATGTGTCCTATATCAGACTGGAGTGTGACCGCATCGCGGCCCTGAACTGACCCGCATGCGCAGAGGAACAATAACAAAGACGTCACACGCAGCACGCCGTCATACGGCGGTAAACATGGAGGCAACAGAAGTGAGCGTACATGGGGATATTTTGAAGTTGTTGTGTGGTGGAAGCCGACGAAACTGTGAGCAAGTGTTAATGAAGAGGAGAAGGAGGAAAGCCACATTTTTAATAATGGCTTTTTGTGGAGCGATGGCTGCCTCGTCTGTAGAGAGGTGTGTGTGGATGCGGACTCGGAGTCAGGAGTGGTGACTCGCACATTTCTTTTGATATGCTCTCAAATACGGACCGGTTATGATAAGACCCCTCTAATTTAGCTTGTATAGTAGTGTCCCCCCAAATACTTTTAAGGTCCAAGACCTCACTGTCCCTCCACTGATTAGCTCCGTCGCTGCTATCCTCCATGTTTGTCTTGACCTTTTCCGATCGCTTCCGAGTGACTCCCGCCCCCGCCAGCGCAGTATTATGACAACGGTCGCTCTCAAGTGACGTCAAAGTCGCATTAAATCCGACCTGGCTGTTCACACTGGGGTCGCATTGCAAAACATCAGACCTGTATCCGATTTAGAACCACATATGGAAGCAAGCGACCTGAATCTGATTTGAAAAGATCAGATTCCATGTGACTTGTGCTGTTCACACTGTCATAAACAAATCAGATCTGAGTCACATATGAGCAAAAAATCGGATTTGGGTCACTTGGGAACTGCAGTGTGAACGTAGTCTTAGACCGTATAGAAACATAATTCTTGCCGTTGTAAGAATGACATGTGTACCTGCTGCACTCTACTGCCGCGCCTGCGGTGCATGAGAATGTGGGGAAATCAAACTGATTCTCTGCAACGACATTAAAATAAACCGGTCTAGAGGCTCGTCCCTCGATGGACACGTTCAGTCCTGAAAACCTCTCAGTTCTGGCTCCGCCGGGAGCGGTTCACGTCCGTCTGGCGGTTACAGTGATATGCAGAGCCGGCTCTAAGCGAACTAAGAGGCTGCTTAGGCCCCCGGACCACGAGGTTTCAGTTTTGAACCTTTAAATGAAATTGTGGGCATTGCATTACAATATTTACTCCCTACTCTTACGTTTAGGTGTGAACGACAACTGCAGAAAGGTTCTGCAGGAAGGATTTGCAGCGTGCTGCGATTTGCGTCCCGGCAGAAGAAACTGTGCGATCACGCCCTGGTGCATCATCAAAACGCCGCTTGTCGCCCTTCGCCTGACAGAACCCACAACTCTGGACTCCCCCTGGATCAAATGCACAGATTCTGTTGTCTAGAAGAATCCTACAGAAACAGGAATTCCACTTTTTGTTTTGTTTGTCTCTCTTTTTTCAGCGTTTGGTGTTTTTCTTGTCCGTAACAAACATCTGCATGCTTAATATTTGAAAGGAATGTGTTAAGTATATATATTCTTTTCAGACATGGCACGTCAGCGTCTGCTGGTGCACAGTTCAAAGACACGTTTAGATAAGAGGAAACCAGGACTACATGTGGCCTCACAGCACAGACATGGAGAAGGACGCACACTTAGAAACACACACGTTTACGGTACAGCACACGAAACACGGCCAACAATGGCTTTTCTTCTACAAACACGTTCTCTGCGTAGACATGAGTTCACATGTTCAAAGACAGAAGAATGGTGAGCATTTACAAACATATGCAGATATTTCTTTTCCAGTTGTTTTTACAGAAAACAAGCAGTAGACAGGTAACGTTCAATGTTGAAATATCCTCCTTTTCATCGTTTTAAGTATTTATTGCAGTCTAAATAATATGGCTTTGTCTAGTGAAGTCCTATCTGAGCTAGAAATGTCCAAAAGGAAGAGAGAACATGTTTTATAGTGCGTAAGACAGCGTCAACATCAGTAATCTCTAAAGTTCTTCTAACGTAAACACAATGTAGTCGTCACACATCGTTGCATAACTGACCAGCGAACAGCGGTTGCACAAAGCACCTCAGGTCTGTTTCCTTCAGGGCGACGCCTCGGGTTTCTACGGAAGAGTATTAGGGCCAGGCAGGAGAAAAATACAAATAATATTTTAGAGGAGGAAGATTTTTTTTTTCATTATGCACTTCGAGAAAAAGAATCGAAATGTTGAGAAAAAAGTCGGAAATTCGACTTTATTCACGAAATTTCGACTTTATTCTTGAAATTGTATTTCAACATTAATCTCGACATTTCCAATTTTTTTCTCGAAGTGCACAATAAAAAAAAATCTTCCCTTCTCAAATATTTTTTCTCCTGCATGGCCCTAATACTCTTCCGTAGGTTTGAGGTTGAAAATTGCAGAAAAAAGAAAAAGAAATTGATTTTTTATCGTGTGTTTTTAAAAAAAAAATGCTCTTTGACATGTACTTAATATTATTAATAATTAATAGTTGAGGATATCGACTAGTGGGGACGAAGTTGCTCACCAATAACTGATTTTAAAGATCTTGCACCATTTTTCTGACGGAGCTCCGACTTTAAATGGTAAACTTTAAAGTCAGAGATCCATCTGATGGTTGCAGAGTTTACGGACGTTTTCATTTAATCTATTCCCTACGGAAGAGTATTAGGGCCAGGCAGGAGAAAAATAAAAATAATATTTTAGAGGAGGAAGATTTTTTTTTCATTATGCACTTCGAGATAAAAGTCGAAATGTCGAGATTAATGTTGATGTACAATTTCGAGAAAAAAGTCGAAATGTTGAGAAAAAAGTCAAAATTTCGTGAATAAAGTTGAAATGTTGAGAAAAAAGGCGAAAATTCAACTTTATTCTTGAAATTGTATTTCAACATTAATCTCAACATTTTGACTATTTTCTCGACATTTCGACTTTTTTCTCGGAATGCACAATAAAAAAAAAAATCTTCCCCTCTCAAATATTTTTTCTCCTGCATGGCCCTAATACTCTTCCGTAATTCCCTGATCAAACAGGCTGGAGACGTCTTTGAAACCGACCTTAAGTGGATCTTGTGCAATTGCACCTCTGTGGTGCCGTGGGATGTTAACTGAGGTCGAGTATGAACATTGATTTGTGGGATCTGCTGGGGAGGGAGGATCGCCGGGGCGTCTTAACGGGGCTGAGCAGTAGGCCTGTGTTGACAAAATCGATTCTCAAATTAATTCCTAAAAATCGATTCTTATGTCTAAAGATCCATTTATTTTCATCATTACATTACAACTTGTTTTTGCCTTTAAATATGTTTAAAGGTATGAAAACATTAAAGTTTTCAGTTATAATTGCATAAATTGTCTATATTTCATTACTTTATATACCGGTACTGTCTTGGGGTTATATTTGCATAAAATGCTAAAAACCAAATTCTCAAAAATTAAAAACCGAAATAGACCGAAAATGGAAAAAATTAAAACGGAATGTCTGTTTGGTAATTCTGACCCACGATGTTTCTGAAATCAGTTCTATCAGCATTCTGGGAGCTGATTGGTCCTTACAGCATCATTAGCTGCCAATACTTGCTGTTGAATCTCAATATAATACTAGTATTAATATTTTGCATAACTACAGTCATATAATTCAGGCAACAGCTCAAAAAACAGTTTTAATAACACTAACCCGAATCAATATCGGAATCGAATCGGATCAAATCGTGATAATCAATTCTGAATCTTAAGAATCGGAATCGAATCAATTCTTGACATTTGAATCGATCCCCAGCCCTAGTGAACAGGCCCTACCTCTAAGAAATAAACACTTTTTACACCCCAGCATCTTCCATCTTGACCTGAGGTGCTCGGTGCAACACGTCCCAGATGTTTTAGGAAACACAAACATGTTTGGTTTTATCAAAAAAAAAATGTCCATATACTGCTTTAAAGTACTTTCACCTAACAGAGATTCTTTTAATTTACAGCACAGCTATTCAGATATTACGTGACAGATCTCTTGGATATTTCTGGCTTTGTGAGAAGCAGGATCCAGATTATTTTCAGCTCTTCAGGCAACGAGATACGAGAACTCAAGGAGCACATTTCTCAAGCTCAGTCAGCAGTTCCTCAATCTGGGCCGTCGTGGAATACTTTAGTGGAAGTGTGGGGCGTAAATGTCCGTGTGGCACATTCTGCACAACGATGAAACCAACTGCTGGAGGCGAGTCGGTGATGATGAAACACACAACAGTCGGGTCTCACCAGCACTTCTTTGGTCTTCATGTCGATGAGCTTCAGCCAAACTCAACTTATACGACTTGTGAGGGATTTTCAGTCGCATTCAAATGAATTACTAAAATACTTTTTTTCCCCAGCCTATTAAAGAAGTAAATTAAAACTATATATACCCAGAACCTGGCTAGTATCAGCGCTCGTATGTGTGGAATTAAAAAACTAAAAAGTTGTTTAAAGTAAGAGACAAGTGTCAGTTAATTAGGATCTTAAAGTTCGAGTAAAGCAAGTTCGGAGTTTCGCAGGAGACAAGTTACAACGATGAACTGAACTCTGGAATTAGATGTTTTTTTCTCGTTTGGTTTGAGGGCTGCAGACCCGCTGAGAAACTGAAGTTAAGGGAGTAAATTATGCTCCTTAACTCTCCTACAGTATGTAGGTTAGCAAAGTTTCCCAGCAGAGATTAATAGATCCACCGCTGGAACTGCTGATGATGAAATCAATATTTAAATCAATATTTAGTACCAGGACAGTCTGGTTTGGGTTAGAACAGGGGTCGGCAACCCAAGATGTTGAAAGAGCCATATCGGACCAAAAACACA
The DNA here is from genome assembly GCF_033807715.1 of Cololabis saira. Lineage (NCBI taxonomy): Eukaryota > Metazoa > Chordata > Actinopteri > Beloniformes > Belonidae > Cololabis > Cololabis saira. The sequence goes on along the minus strand of NC_084593.1, from coordinate 11,428,471 downwards.
AAAAACAAATAAGTCTGGAGCCGCAAAAAATGAAAAGTCTTGTATAAGCCTTAGAATGAAGGCAACACATGCTGCATGTATCTATATTAGTTATAACTGGGGGAAGATTTTTTTTTTTCATTATCCCATTCGAGAAAAAAGTCGAAATGTCGAGAAAAAAGTTGAAATGTCGAGAAAAAAGTAGAAATGTCAAGATTAATGTTGAAGTACAATCTTGAGAAAAAAGTAGAAATGTCAAGATTAATGTTGAAGTACAATCCTGAGAAAAAAGTCAAAATTTAGAGAAAAAAGTCGAAATGTCGAGAAAAAAGTCAAAATTTCGTGAAAAAAGTCGAAATGTTGAGAAAAAAGGATGTCGAGATTAAAAAGGAAAGGAAAAAGGAAGAAAAAAAGAGAAAAAATGGAAAAAAAGATGAAAAAAGAAAAAATGGAAAAAAAGAAGAGAAAAAAAAGAAAAAAAGAAGAAAGCAAAAAAAGAAAAAAAGGAAAAAAAGAAGGAAAAAAAGAAGAAAAAAAGGAAAAAAAAAAGGTCAAACATTTTTGAAAAAGCTCCAGGGAGCCACTAGGGCGGCGCTAAACAGCTCTAGCTCTAGAGCCGCGGGTTGCCGACCCCTGGGTTAGAAAGTTTCTGAGCGCTGTCGGAGAGCTTTCCCTCCGGAGTCTGAACCTGGGAACAAGTCATTCCTCTTTGGTTGAGCGGCTGATGACATTTAAACTCAGAATGGACGTTTCTTTTAACTCGACTCGGACTTTAAGATCCTTTAAAATAATCTATCTCTGCTGTTGCAGGTGTTACAGTCGCGCGTGAGCTTCACCCAGATATCTACTGATTGATTGTCTACGGGGGATCAGGCTGTCTACATCAGGATCACGTGTTTCTTCTTCGTGGGGTGAAGAAGAATCTGATCAATCATCTTCTGATTTAACTTGATGGCAGTCTGGATTCAGAAGTGAACTATCTTTCTAAAGGTTTTTTTGTGGACTCTTAGGGGCTTTGCCAGGATTTCCAGAAGCCCCTGGAAAACCTGGAAAACCCGGATACGCCATAATCCATTATTCCAAAAGCATCTTTTACTGTATCATTGAAGCCTGCGTGCCACTTATCTGACTCAAAATCAAACCCTCATTTGCAATTCCTCCGTCAGAGGAGATGATATGAAGGCACATGTCCTACAAACTCAAATGTTGAACTAGATTCCCTAATATAAAGACCTGGACCAGGCTCATAAAAGTAGAAAAGAGGAAAAGAACAAACATGCTCCAACTACTGGAAAACATGGTGGCAGTGCGGCGAGGACGAGAGGACGAGAGGACGAGTGTCCCCCCCGTCCCGAACAGGAACCCGTCAGGTGCCTGATCTGAGAGGAGCAAATCAATGACTACGTTTACATGCAGTCAATAAACCTTTTCTAACCGGAATATTAGCAATAACCCGGTTGTGCACGGAATTTGCTTATATTCCGGTTTTTAAAAACACGAAAGTTACCCCTGGGTTACTCCTTTTCTAACCCGAATATTTGGTCATGTAAACGATATTACGGAAGAGTGTTAGGGCCAGGCAGGAGAAAAATAAAAATAATATTTTAGAGGAGGAAGATTTTTTTTTTTATTATGCACTTCGAGAAAAAAGTTGAAATGTTGAGAAAAAAGTTGAAATGTCGAGATTAATGTTGAAGTACAATTTTGAGAAAAAAGTCGAAATTTATTTCAACTTTATTCTCCAAATTTCGACCTTATTCTCGACATTTTGACTTTTTTCTCGAAGTGCACAATAAAAAAAAAATCGTTCACTCTCAAATATTCTTTTGTCCTGCATGGCCCTAATACTCTTCCGTGGGATTTCCCCATCAAAAGGAACAGGAATTTGTTTTCTGCGCATGTTCTCTTCGCAAGGAATCTTGGTCTTTTAAGTCCAGGAATAAACATGGCGAAACGCAAGACCAGGAAGAGACTAATCACTTCATAAATGTAATGAAATATATGAACATTTTGGCATTTGTAGACGGTAGAAAGTACCGGGATAGCGAGGTTTACAAAAAGGTGAGCGAAAAGTTGCACAAAGTGGTGGGTCAGTACCAGCACCAAAGCTCAAAAGAAGGCGACTTCTACTGGGCTGTTCATTATCCGCCGTGCTGCTGTTATTGTTTTGGATTTGGATACAGGAAGAAGAAGCGGAAATGCGGGAAATTGCGCCATGACGTTCTCCGTGCGTCGCTGGTTTGATCCAGATATCCCGAATGATTAATCACCATGTATACAGGGATAACCCTGTTTGCTCACGCATGGAAACAGATTATTCCCAATGTTTCAGTAACCGGAATATTGACCGTAACCCGAATTTTGACTGCATGTAAACGTAGTCAGTAATGCATAAAGTACAAAACACACACACACACACACACACACACACACACACACACACACACACACACACACACACACACACACCGTTTGTAAGAAATGTGCTAACCAGCTGTTGAAAGATTTTGTGGCAAAAAAAGTGAGAAGAATGACGCAACCGTCAAGAAGTAGAAAAGAAGAAAGTAAAAGATCTCTAGAAAGGCAGTGTGCAGCCTCTAACACTTTGACAAGACCCCCCCCCATATAAGACCCGGACTCAACCCCTGGCCCTGCGGCCTGGCCCGGGCCAGACCGGAGGCCCGGGCCAGACCGGACCCTCCACCCGGGTTCCCTCCACCTCCGCTGGTTCTGGTTCTACTTCTTGAACATGTCCTGCAGAGGCCCGGGCAGGAACTTGAGGACGGTGTCCAGGATGCTCTCCTCGTCCTCGTCCTCGTCGTCCCCGCAGCCCCGGGGGATGGCCTTCTTGGGGCGCGTCAGCGAGCCCTCGCAGGCCTGCTCCATGGCCGCTTTCTCCTCCGCCTCCTTCTCCTCCTTCTTCTTCAGCCCGTACTGGATGGAGGAAGAAAGAAAGGGGTGATTGACTTGGAGGAATGATACACAGGAGGTCCGAGCGAGTTGGGAGGATGCACACAGAACAAGGAGGAATAAATATCCAAGTTTACACGTCTATCTAAATATAGTTCAAGGGCTTTTATGTCTTAATTAGGGCCCAAGCACTTACAGTGCGAAGGCCCTATTGTATCTGTAGGAATCTTTCTTTCTTTCTTTCTTTCTTTCTTTCTTTCTTTCTTTCTTTCTTTCTTTCTTTCTTTCTTTCTTTCTTTCTTTCTTTCTTTCTTTCTTTCTTTCTTTCTTTCTTTCTTTCTTTCTTTCTTCTGACGAAAGGAGGGCCTTTTTGCCCCCCTAAACATGCCCCAAAAGTCACCAAATTTTGCACGCAAGCCAGGCCTGGCGAAAAATTTGATATTTCATGGTTTGCATTAATGGGCGTGGCCTAATGGCTCAACGGCGCCCCCTAGAAAACTTTGTGCCTCAAGCCCCACAATATGTTTTGACGTACATGCACGTAAATCGGTACACACCTGTATCATGTCGCAACTTAAAGAAAAGTCTCTTGGCGTCATGTCCGAAACCGAACAGGAAGTCGGACATTTTGAATTAATCGTGTAATTTTGGCGCAATTTATGCCATTTCTTCGGCCGTTAATGCGGCCCGAACCGTAACGTGCACCCAGGTGTATTGTACATCTAAATGTGCGTCTCCATCCTGCGACGATGGGCATTACTTTTCTCAGTCAAAAGCGTTACCGTGGCGACAGTAGACACCAAAAAGCGCGCCCCCCCATCATCTGATTGGTCCATATGTGATAATTCCTACTTTCTGCCATAACTTTTGAATGGTTTGATATAGAGAGTCGTGGGTGGTGTCATCCGCTAAATGTCCAGGCCTGAAGAATCTACATGCAAGTCATCCTTCAAAAGTTTATTTAATCGTTTTGAGGAGAATCTCCTGCAGAGGTTCTAAATCTGTGTTGGCAGGTTGGGCAAGTGAAAAATATACAGTATATTTGGGCTGCTTTTCCTGGTTTTTACTAATTATTTAGGAAAATTATCAACAGAGAAGTTGCCATTAAGGCATAATCATTAAAAAGTTTTTTACACTTTGAAAAGGGAAAACTTTATTAAATCGTTTTGTCGTCAGTTGTTAGACACGCCCTTGCTTTACAACACGTCAATCAGGGTTGCAGTAGGGCTTCATTTGACTTTGGGCTGAAAAATATAGGACTGATAAAATTTGGGCTGCTTTTCCTGGTTTTTACTAAATATTTAGGAGAAATTATTAACAAAAAAGTTTCCATTATGGAAAAATAGAAACCCAATAAACTCACTGATATTATATCTGCTTTAACATGCTGAATTCAATTGTAGTCTTTGTTTGGAGCCTGCACCCTTTTTTGGCTTCATTTGCTGGAAAAGTATTCCGCATTTAATAATTTACAGTTTTAATGTAGAGAATGTATGATTCGGGCTGTTTTTTCATTATTTCGGCGGGTTTACACTGTGTTTGGGCTGGAACCTCGACCTCGGCACTGGATTTCTTAGTGACTTTCTTTTTGGTCTTAAATTTTGTTTGTAAATGGTATTAAAAAGTCTTAAATTTAACTTGGTCAAACCTGTAGACACCCTGAATATATATGTGTATATAATAGAGTTCAGTAAAGGGCAGTTCATCACACTCAGACGCCTCGAGGGAAATGAAGGAAAACTCCTGCACAAAGATGCGCAAAGATCAAGAATTTGCATTTAGATGGTTTATGCATTATCATCACCACGTAAATCAAACAGGATCCCATTAACTCACTAAGAACAAAGCTGCCCTTTCCAACAACTACTCAATATATTTTTATATTATGGATATAGATATGTTATATGTAGGTATGTATATATATATATATATATATATATATATATATATATATATATATATATATATATATATATATTGAGTTATATTATACGTACAGTATTTATATATCTATATCTCTATTAATATATATTGATTTATAGTTGTAGATATGTTGATATATAGATTTACAGTTATTTTTATGTATATAATTGGGGGTAAATATATGAACCAGTATATATATAGCATATCTACTCTTATATAGTTATTCAAGTATATTGTTATATCATTGCTGTCTATTGTTCTCTATCATATTGTAGTATTATTGTAAAGTAATGATAATGTAATACTATAGATTATAATTACTTATTATTACATACATACATAGTATCACAACTAAATGCTGGGCATTTGTTTTGTTTTCTTTTTGTTTGCTTTGATTTGTTTTGTTTTTGACTTTATTTATTATACATATAATTGGTTATTATATCACTATATTGAATAGTTATTAAAGTAGGGGTGTTTGGCTATGTGTGTTTTATAAGTAAGTTTATTGAAACTCTTGTTATATGTAAGAATGTATGTAAGATTCAGGGATAGGACTCGATAAGTGTTTACTTCATTCCTAGTGCTGTCTTGCCTTCTGTCTACAAACATACAAAACAAAACAAAAAACACTCTTAAACTACAATTATTCATGAAAATCAAAGAAAAAAACCTATAAAGCTCATAAAACCAGAGCAGTTTCTGAAAAACTGGGCTGAATTAAAACTTTCTCATCCTCTGAAACAGAAACCAACTAATTTGACAGTTGATATACATTTGTTTTTCAGTGTGAGCTTGTGCCCTTGACTTCGTGTTCATTAAAACGTCTTTGAAAACTGTCTTTGGATGAATGTCTTCAAAGATGTCTAAGATCTTTTCTCACGTTGCCCCCCCATTTCACTACTTTTATACATCAGTAACCCGCGACGTTGTGTTCTTCTTCCCAGGGAGTAGTGCAGCTATTTAAGGCAGCTGTGCTGATTAGACGCCTCTGTTTTTGATGTATTGAGCTCCATCCAAGGCTTTTGTTTCAGACGATTTGACAAGTATACAACCGCTGACAACCTGGCAGTCAACAGAGAAAAAGGCTAAAAATATGCTGCCTAAGTGTAAGTCTGTCGTAAAAACCCGACATCAACAACTGCCAATCTGGTATGTGATTAAACATATATGAAGATGAGGCTTCTGAAAGCCTGTTTGTCTCCTCCAAATCAGATCAGGCTGAGAAAACAGAACAAAACACGCCTTTAGGGTTTCATCTGCTCACTTTTGAGGAATGCAATTTAGAGACAACAGTTGGGAACAGATGAAAACAATTGATAACAGAGCATTTTAGAGGCAGGACAACCCAGCATCCTCATAAAGACTTCAACAGGTCAGACTGTAAACCTGTAATCGTCTCAGGCGTGACGCTAACAGCACTTTTTGACTTCCTCCACCATCAAAACCACTCAGATCAGTTTTGAAGCATTTCCTCACCTTGTCCCTGATTGTCTGCCGTACTTTTTCCCTCTCTGCCTCCATGCGGGTGTGTTTGGCTTTCCTCTCCTCCTCCTGCTGCCTCAGCGCTTCCTGCCGCTCCTCCTCCTTCTTGGCTGCGTCTGGATCCTTCTCTTCCTCCCCACCGAGCATCTTGCCCATGTCTTTGGTGGCGCCTGGACGGAAATCACACAAACACAGGCGGTCAATAATAATACACAAGTTTGTAAAACCACATTTGGCTGCAGTTTTTTTTTTCTTCACCATTGATGTTTTATTGAAGGTTTGCAATATACAAACAATGTACAACAATCAGTCATTTCAGTTCACAACCTGTGCAATATCAGCAGCACAGTCATGCATCATCAACAACAACAAAGGACAGTTACAGAAAAAGATATCACTGTATAACAAGAGGTTTTTAAAAGAATAAATGTGAACTAGAAAATTTCAGGAAATGTTGATATGGGCATGCCCTACCGTCCATTCGTCCCCTCTTGCTGCTTGTGTTTGGGGCTGTAGTGGTTGTGTTTAAGGTTGTTCTGGCCATGTTTGGAGTTATTAATAATGACCAATAAACCATATAATATAATATAATAACTAGACAATTTCCTCGCAGAAATTTCGAGAGTGCCACGGCGGGCTGCTGCACATTTGTGTACATTTTAAAAGCAATAAAGGTGAAGGACTCAATACCGAGTCCAATGACACCACCCATGACTCTCTATGTCAAACCATTCAAAAGTTATTCGACTATAATATATCGGCCAATGAGAAGAATGGGGCGGGGCTAATTTGCACCAATGAAGGTCAAAGACTTGATAACGAGTCCAATGACACCACCCATGACTCTATGTAAAACCATTCAAAAGATATTGGACTATAACATATCAGCCAATCAGAAGAAGGGGCGGGGCTAATTTGCACCAATGAAGGTCAAGGACTCGATACTGAGTAATATGACACCACCCATGACTCTGTATGTCAAACCATTCAAAAGATATTGGAATATAACATATCAGCCAATCAGAAGAAGGGGCGGGGCTAATTTGCACCAAGGAGGGTCAAGGACTCGATACTGAGTAATATGACACCAACCATGACTCTGTACGTTAAACCATTCAAAAGTTATTGGACTATAACATATCGGCCAATCAGAAGAAGGGGCGGGGATAATTTGTATATATAATATACAAATGTAAATATTTATATGTATAATAATAATAATATACATATATATACCATGAACCTGTTCCCAGCAGGACTGGGGATCATCTAAGGTCAAAAGGTCAGGGTTCAGATTTCTCCATTTTCCAGGGTAAAGTATTATGAAGTCTGTTCTGACTGGGTCATGTGACCAGTTCTGGGTCAGTCTAATCAGTCAACAGCTGAGCTCTGGTTGCTAGAGGCAACAAGAACCTGGAAATGAGGAAGGTTCCGGACTGGCTGTGAGAAAACCCCAGCTTTCCTCAAAGAACTCTGATTTGTGAGAAAACCATAGCTCCTAGCAGAAAAACAAAGACATCGTGAGAGAGACAGAACCCGGCAGATTCTGACAATCTTAATTTTATTCAGATATTCCTTAAAATGTGTTAGTAATGGGCCGCTCGGTGGCGCAGTGGGTTAAGCAGCGGCTCATATACTGAGGCTACAGTCCTCCTCCTGCAGCGGTCGCAGGTTCGAATCCCGGCCTGCGCACCTTTGCTGCATGTCATCCCCATTCTCTCTCTCTACCCCTTTCCAGTCTGCATCTCCAATAAAGGGCCACTAGAGCCCAAAAAAAATAAAAAAATGTGTTAGTAACAGCAGTTCGAAAACAAAAATGAGATTTTTTTGAAGAAAACTTTTTTTTACATTGCAGTCAATGGAGACAGAGGCAGGAATTGTCTCCGCTTTAGCCATCGCTGTTTACATTTTGTGCATACCTTGCCTGTCAAAGTCACATTATATGAATCCCAACACCTATGTCTACATTTTGACCAAAAATTATTGGTCCAGCTTTTACGGTTCGGCCGTGAGCTCGAGTTACAAATAAAAATGATGGTCATTTTTTGAAAGTCTCGCTCACTCTAATCAATTAGAACTCCACTCTAGATTTGACAAAAAAGTGATTTCCAGTCCTCGCTTGAGCGCTCATATCTTGAAAAGTGTACATTTTAGGAAAAAACTGTTTCAGGTTTGGAGAGAGAAGAGAAGTTTTCCTCCGTTTTGAAGTTTGAATGACAGTTCTACGTGCAAGTATGAGAAAGATACCTGACTCAGAAAAAAGGTGAATTTTGTCTTTTTTCTCCCATCCGCTTTGAATGGTGCCATAGAAATACATGGGGAAATGAGTTCCCCATTAGTTTGGAAATTTGAAAATGTTTTTGCACTTCGTGCAAAAACTATTTGTGCCATCGCTCTGAAGATCCACAGGAATGTAGTTAAATTCAGTGCCTACAACTTTCTAATTTGGTTCAGAATTTTTCGAGTAACGGTGTGCGAGTGGTGAGGCCCCAAAATTCTCCCAATGCATTCCGGATGGGGTTTAGCGCGCACGTTTGTGCACGTTGCGCAAAAACGTGCACGCCAATCGCTTATAAAAGTCATAGCACACGATTCCCGCTTAAGGCGCACGTTTCTACGTTTTTACTTTTCGCGTTTTCTCAAAGCTGTAGGAGGAGTAGCGAACCGAAATCTGTCCGGAAAATGAATAATAATAACAAACCCGCAGAATAACAGTAGTGCCTCTGGCTTCGCCAGAGGCATTCCTCCTCCTTGCTATTGCATAGCTTTGGAGGAGGAGTGCCTCTGGCTGGAAGCCGTGGCACTAATAAACCAAGGCCTGGTTGCACGTTGCGGTTTGGGCCGCATTAACAGATGATCAATATCTCAAAAGCTGTAAAGAACAGCCTAATGAAACCTCAGTATGTTGTAGTCCACATCGTCCCGAGTCTTTTAATGTTGGATCGATGTCTCTGCGATATTGTGTTGCCGAGCAACAAGTGTCCAAATTTCCATTAGCATCAAAATTAGAATAGTTAAATATCTCAAAAACCGTAATAACTAGCATGAGGATGAGACTAAAATATGATGTAGTACAACGCGTCCCGGGTTTGTCAATGTTGTAATGATGTCTGTACGATAAACTGTTGTCTAGCAACAAGCGTCCAAATTAAAATGGACATTGTTTTTAAATTTAAAGTTAAATATCGCAAAAACTGTAATAAGTGGCATAATGAGGTTGTACGGTCTTTTAGTGCCAATCGGTCCGAGTCTTTTAATGATGTCTCTACGATAAAGTTTGGCCGAGCAATAAGCGTCCCAATTCTTGCCATTTTTTTTTGCTTTTTGGCATCTAGCTTTGCCACGGTAACATTTTTGACTGAGAAAAGTATTGCCTATCGAGGTACGATGGAGACACATCTAACGATGTATGCTATACATGGGTGCATGTTGGGATTCGAATTAACGGACGAAAAAGCGTGCGCAATAAGAAGAATAAGAAAAGGGAAACCTTTTCTGTATACTAATATATCGCCTTAATTTTTCAGGTTTTTTCGGGCGTGTTTTATTTTTTGGAGGATTTTTTTCTTCCATATCAGAGCGGGGCCATGCTGTACACCTGCTGGTGCGCAGTGGGACTTTTGTGACTTTAGCTTACTAGCAAAATGCTAGCAACATTGCCCTTTGGGCGGTTTTGGACAATTGCAATATGGGCATGCCACTACTTGGACCATAACTACTCAGCGGGACAAGCTGAGATATCTCCAGATACTGCAGGTTTATTCCCACTGGAGATAATATGACTGCATTTTCAGGATGAATCATGCAGCCAGCGCGCATGAGGCTGACAGGAGGACGGGTTCAAGAGGCACCTTTGAAATATCTGCTGCTCATCTTTGCACGTACGCTTGAAGTCCACCTGCTCCTCCGAGGCAGGTGCTGCTTTCCCTCCGACGAAGCGACTCCTCCCAGCACTTCTACAGTGCTGCTGTTAGCTCTGTGATTTATGGTAAACGCAGGACCAGCAGGGGAGCGTCTGATTTATGAGGTCCAGCAGGGAGAAGGCTTCATCTGAGTATCGATCCCCCGTTCAGGTGCTGATGAGAGCAGAGCTTGGCTGGTGGCCTGGTTTTCCTGCTAATGCTGTTATTACGCTACGGCCAAAACAGTCTGAATACGTTTCTCAGCTGAGATTGATCACCAACGATACGAGCAGCAGAGAGACGTGCACTTTCTGCAACTGGAAATGCACTGGGTACATAAAAATGTCACAATCTTATGTCATTGCTTAGTAGATCAAAGTAATGTTTAACTGTGCAGCCCATTACTTGGCAGTAATAGACGGCCCCAAAATCACATTTAGCTTAGGGCCCCATGGAGGCTTGGGCCGGCCCTGGTTGTGAGTGTGGAGGAGTCATGCTGAAACGTGGACTTTAGAGGGCGAGCGGGTCATTAAATATGGATTCAACCCCGTCAACCTCCACAGATACTTTGGGCTTATTTATGAGCTCGTAAAAAAGCCAAATGAGAACAATCCCGAGTAGATTACCGGGCAGAAATGTGGCTTTGAGGACTCGGCGGTTCCCCTGGAGGGTTTGTGAACTCAGTATTTATATATCTATATTTCTATATGTAGATATGTTGATATATAGATTTATAGTTATTTTTATGTATATAATTGGGCGTAAATATATGAACCAGTATATATAGCATATCTACTCTTATAAAGTTATTCAAGTATATTGTTATATCATTGCTGTCTATTGTTTTCTATTATATTGTAGTATTATTGTAAAGTAATGATAATGTAATACTATACATTATAATTACTTCTATTATTACATACATACATAGTATCACAACTAAATGCTGGGTGTGTGTTTTGTTTTGTTTGCTTTGTTTTGTTTTTGACTATATTGACTATATTTATATATACATATAATTGAATGAATGAATGAATTGAATGAATGAATGAATGAATTAATCTTTATTTCGGCTTGTACAGAACAAGATGAAAAGGAAGAGAAAAAAAAAAAAATCAACATTTCTTTTGCCGAAAAGGTGTAGGCTGAAGCCGTAGCTTATAGTGCCTACCCTTTTTTCTTTTGATCAGCAAAAAAATATGAGACATTAGCTTTAACTCAGTGAAAACAAACAATACATAAAGAAGAAAAATAAATAAATAAATAAGTAAGACAAAATATAAAATTGACATTTCACATCCTAGAATGTTTTTGATAGTATACTTTATAATTATAGTGTTTTATATTTATTTACAATATTTTCTTTAAACAATTTCTTAAACTTGACGATAGAGCGACACATTTTTAGGTTGTTATTACAACTATTCCAAATTTCTTTTGCCTTAACTGATGTACATTTCTTTTTAATATTTGTTCTTGCTGTCGTCATCTCAAACATGAGTTTCCCCCTCAGATCATAACAGGTTTCTTTTATCTGGAACAGGTCCTGAATGCAGTTTGGAAGCAGTTTCTGCTGGGCTTTAAAGGCAAATAAAACAGTTTTCTGCTCTACTATATCATGGAATTTTAAGATATTATATTTAATAAAAAGATTATTTGTTGGTTCATAATAGTCGGTTTTATTAATTATCCTTAACGCTCTTTTCTGTAATAGAAAAATAGGGTTTGTATTTGTTTTATAGGTGTTACCCCATATCTCCACACAATAAGTCATGTATGGAACTATGAGTGAGTTATACATTAAAAACTGTGCTCTTTGACAGAAAAAATAATTTGTTTTATTTACTATTGCTAGGGTTTTAGACATTCTTGATTTTACACTATTTATGTGTGATTTCCAGCTAAGTTTATCATCAATTATTACCCCCAGGAACTTATTTTCATATACTCTTTCTATTTCCATACCACTAATTTTAATTGTTATATGATTATTTTTTTTTCTAGTGCCAAAAATTATGAACTTAGTTTTAGTAAGGTTTAATGATAACTTATTGATATCAAACCATGCCTTCACATTTTTCAGTTCTCCTTCCACCACATTCAGCAGCTGTTCCAAATTCTTCCCTGAACAATAAAGGTTTGTATCATCAGCAAACAAGACATAATTTATTATTTTAGACACTTTACAAATATCATTTATATATAATATGAACAATTTAGGACCTAGCACTGAACCTTGTGGGACACCAAGGTATTGAGTATTATATCACTATATTGAATAGTTATTAAAGTAGGGGTGTTTGGTTATGTGTGCTTTATAAGTAAGTTTATTGAAACTCTTTTTATATATAAGAATATACAGTATACATTGTATACAGTGTTTGTATAGACTGTTTTTTAATTAATTTATTGGTATCAGCACTTTTTTAATGCAACAAATTGTAGATTTTTGCACACAGCTGCCAACTTTCTCTCTGTGTTCTATTGAATGTGTTATGTGTTTGTTATGTGTGCTTGGGTGCGAGCTGCCAAATCAAATTGCCCTTCAAGGGATTAATAAAGTTGTTTTGAATTTGAATTGAATTGAATTGAATATATGTAAGATTCAGGGGCAGGACTCGATAAGTGTTTACTTCAATCCTACTCCGTTTGGAACATGTTGGTGGATCCGTGAGGTCTTACCTTCTGTCTACAAACATATATATATATATATATATATATATATATATATATATATATATATATATATGTATATTTTAAAACTTTTTTGTATTTTTTTTTTTTTAACATGCATGTTCAAAATAAAATCTTCAAATCCAAATGAAATCAGAGGTGGCAGGTCGTGCTGCTCGGCGGCGGAGTCCCGCTAGGGCCCTAATGGCCCCGCGGTGAGAGGTTCCCCGGGACCCGCCGGGGAGCCGGGTGAAGGTCAGACTGTCTGGTCTGGTTCTTCAGCGCGTTGAAACCCCCAACACACAGCATATGTCTGCAAACAGCCACGGCAGGCCGGGAACCACACGGCCTTTATTTGTTTATTTATTTACTGTTTATTGTTGGCTTTTATCTCGAACAACAACAAATCACCATCAAATTAAAAGTGTTAAAATATCAAAAAAACCTAAACAATTTAACAGTCTCATCCAGAAATAAAGAACAACAGCAAAATAATGTGTTGGAGAGGGAACAGGAGGAAGCAGAATGCTGATTTAGTCCTGTCCCTTCCTCACAATATCATATACCATAGAAAATATAAAAATGAAAAATAAATAAATACAACACAAACAATTAATAAACAAAGATCAAGGCATAATTAAACCAGCCTCCTACAATATCCTAGAGTCAAAAATATAATTTCCAGTCCCTTCTTTGATGATCCATGACCAGCCATGAATGCAGGAGTTACATTTGTATCATATATGATGTATCACATAAGGAACAGAATAATCATAAAAGAAATACTGTACTTACAGAAGGTAAATTGAGTTCTTTAGAGGTCCTTATTTTTATATTTGTCAATAATTGTTTTCTTGTATGTGTTTTTCAACTGTATAGAGTTAGTGCTTCGTTTGATTTCTTCATGAAGACCATTCCACAAAGTTCCCCCCCAGACTGATAAGCACGTGCTTTTAAGAGCAGTACGAACACTAGGTTGTTTAAAATGTAGTTTTCCTCTTAGATGATATTTGAACATCATTATTATTAAGTCCATAAATTTCAAAATGTGTAATTTAAGGACTAGAGGGTTGGTGTGATGGAGATACCCAGCATGATTTAGCCTTGATTTAGCCTCATCCTTGGCCTGTGGCTTAAGTCCAAGTCTTTATTTTGGTATTAAAACCGAGAGCAGAGCTATTTTTGAGCAGAACATGTTGGTTATTTCCTGCATGACGCTTCTCTTTCCCTCCAGAGAGGTGAAGCTTCGTCCTCTTAGCGCTTCAACCTTCACACCATCCGTTCTGCTGCGCCGTCCTTCAGCCCGTCCTCGCTGCTCCACACGGCTCTGTGCTGGTTCTCTCACCCTTTTTCTCTTCCATGGTGATATTTCAGACCTGATTTGATGATCTAAATCTAAATGACCTTCTGTTTTCACCTGTTTCTCGCCCACATATGATCCTACAGCCTCCGGACCAACTTCCCAAACACCTCCATCCCCAGTTGGAGCCCTGGCACAGATTTCAGCCGTGCAGACGAAGGTGAACCCGAGTAGGGTTGGGGATCCATTCAAATGTCAAGAATCAATTCGATTCAGATTCTTAAGATTCAGAATCGATTATCACGATTTGCTTTGATCCGATTCGATTCCGATATTGATTTGGGTTGGTGTTTTTTCAGTTTTTTTAGCTGTTGCATGAATTATATGACTGTGTAGTTATGCAACATTTTAATACTAGTATTATACTGAGATTCAACAGCAAGTATTGCAGCTGATGATGCTGTAAGGACCAATCACCTCCCAGAATGCTGATATAACTGCTTTCGGAAACATTGTGGGGCAGAACTATCAAACAGGTCCAGGGCAGCAAACAGAGTCATATGAAATCGGTTTGATTTTTTCCCACATTCCGTTTAAATTTTTCCATTTTCGGTCTATTTTGGTTTTTAATTTTTGAGAATTTGGTATTTAGAATTTTATGCAAATGTAACCCCAAGACAGTATATAAAGTAATGAAATATAGACAATTTATGCAATTATAACTGAAAACTTTAATGTTTTCATACCTTTAAACATATTTAAAGGCAGAAACATGGCACCAGTTATTCATGTGTCCTACAAAACATTCCTTTTTTGGGCATAAACAAAAATATACCAAAAGTCGTAATGATGAAAAAAAAATAAATCGATATTTAGACATACAAATCGATTTTTAGGAATTAATATGAGAATCAATTTAGAATCGGAAAATGTATTTTTTCAACACAGGCCTAGGCCCCAGTCCTCACTTGGTGCATCCAGGGGCTCATTATTCCCTCAGTCTTATTCCTGGATTCAAAGAGCCAGAGAGACGCTGACAGAGCAGATCTGATATGCACCTCCATCACACCAATCTTGTTGTTCTTTATTTCTGGATGAGACTGTTAAACAGTTTTGCTTTTTTGATATTTTGACACTTTTAATTTGATGGTTATTTGTTGTTGTTCGAGATAAAGCCAACAATAAACAATAAACAATCTAGTTAAGGATTCACCAGCAGAAGTGGATGAGTGCTAGGTTTGTATATTTGACATTCTGAGCTGGTTGTGCAGCTGTTTATGCATGTTTATGTGTACTTATGGCTTTTCAAGTGTGGTGCATTTACTCCACGTCGCTCAGGCGCTGATGTTTTTGTTGGTCCCTCCTTCTGGGTCTGAAATGCCATCCAGCATTTGAAAGCTGTAGATTTAGTTTTTAGTTCTTGCAGCTTTGAGAAGCCGCACTTACACCTGCAGCGTGAAGGAAGCGTGCAAAAAAATGACAACTCCTACGGCAGCAGCCGTCTAATTCCCTGGAGAGCAGCCTTGAAAAGCCTGTAATTATCCGGAACGGTAAAGAACAGGGATTAAAAGGCCAGGCCCTTCTCAGAGTTGGTTCAAGCGTTTTGTGATTGGTTGAATTCCTTCAGGCAACTACACACGTTTACATCGTTTTCGTGAACTTCTGTTGTGTCTGATTATAGGGACCTGCAGGATATCTGTGAACGTCTGTAAATTAGACTAAAACAGAGTTTGGTAATGGTCTGAACTAAATACAGATGTTGGGGCGTAATTTTAGAACTATCTATTTATAAATAGTAAACAAGATGATGATTTTTAATAACACACTGCCAAAAAAAACATATGGCCACTTTCACAAAACTCCGTTGCAGCATCATTGATAACAGACCAGTAAACGGCTTCGTCTCACTGGATATTGATTCTTTTGATGCTGAATAAAGATGGAGACGAAAGAAAATCCACTTTTGAGGAAGCAGGATGCAAATGCTAGGCTTTCACTTATTTTTGAACAGAGAACATTTAGTTTAAGCACCTTGTTTTGTCTTAAAGTGACAGCGATCACTTGGCCAGTAAATTAACGTTCAGAAGGAAACCAGTGTCATCCGTCGAGCTGCAGGAATAAGTCTGACAGAACAAAACATTTCTCAGCCTTTAGTGTGAAGACGGAGGTGTTTTGGACCGTTAGCTGCACGAGAACTAGGCCTGTGTTGAAAAAATCGATTTTCCAATTTTAAATCAATTCTCATATTAATACCTAAAAATCTATTTGTATGTCTAATGATCGATTTTTTTTCATCATTACATTAAAACCTTTAGTATTTTTTTGTTTATGCCCAAAAAAGTAATGTTTTGTAGGACACGAGAATAACTGGTGCCATGTTTCTGCCTTTAAATATGTTTAAAGGTTTGAAAACATTAACGTTTTCAGTTAAAATTGCATAAATTGTCTGTATTTCATTACTTTATATACTGTCTTGGTGACATTTGCATAAAATGCTAAAAAACAATTTCTCAAAAATTTAAAACCAAAATAGACAGAAAATGGAAAAGGGGAGCTGATTGGTCCTTACAGCATCATTAGCTGCAATACTTGCTGTTGAATCTCAATATAATACTAGTATTAATATGTTGCTTAACTACAGTCATATAATTCATGCAACAGCTCAAATAACAGTTTTAATAACACTAACCCAAATAAATATTGAATCAAATCGTGATCATCGATTCTGAATCTTAAGGATTGGAATCGAATCGATTTTTGACATTTGAATCGATCCCCAGCCCTACGGAGAACCGCTCAGAAACATGTTCAGAAGAAAAAAACTAAAAAATAAAGCTGCAAGCAGCGATGAACGGGCCCTCGCACCCTTGTGCATGTTCAGGCTGCAGTGGAAGTGCTTGTATGACTTGATGTAGATTCTTCAGGCCTGGACATTTAGCGGATGACACCAGCCACGACTCTCTATATCAAACCATTCAAAAGTTATGGCAGAAAGTAGGAACTATCAAATATGGACCAATCAGATGAAGGGGCGGCGCGCTTTTTGGCGTCTTTCGTCGCCACGGTAACGCTTTTGACTGAGAAAAGTAATGCTAATCGTTGCAGGATGGAGACGCACATTTTGGTGTATAACACACCTGGGTGCACGTTACGGTATAAATTACGCCAAAAGTACACGATTAATTCAGAATGGCCCACTTCCTGTTCGGGTTTGGCCATGGCGCCAAGAGACTTTTCTTTAAGTTGCGACATGATACAGGTGTGTACCGATTTTCGTGCATGTACGTCAAACCGTATTGTGGGGCTTGAGGCACAAAGTTTTCTAGGGGGCGCTGTTGAGACATTTTGCCACGCCCATTAATGCAAACCATTAAATATCAAATTTTTCGCCAGGCCTGGCTTGCGTGCAAAATTTGGTAACTTTTGGGGCACGTTTAGGGGGGCAAAAAGGCCCTCCTTTCGAGAGAAGAAAAACGGGTAAAAAAAAAAGAAAAAGAGAAAATTCCTACAGATACAATAGGGCCCTCACACTGTAAGTGCTCGGGCCCTAATAAAGAAACCGTCAGATGGATGGCGGCGCTCCTCGGTGGCGCGCCTGAAAATTCTACCTCATTTAAATAACGGATCACCGGCGTCGCCACTTTACACCTTCATAAGTCACACGGGCAGCTAAAGAAGCGGCAGCATCCATCAGGTGTCTGGACGGCCGGTTAGGCGCAGGCCTGCCCTCCTCGTCTTCATCACACCTTCACAGGAAATGAAGCGCCGATCTCCCTGAGATTATCTACCAACACCGGAGCCGCTTTATGAAGGAGGCCAAAGCTTCACAGGTTTGATATCCTGCCGGAGGAAGAGACGGAGCTGCAGCTCGTCACCCAGCCAGGTTTATTCCCGTCTCCCAGCAGCATGTTGAGGAGACTTGCCACTTGTTATTTTTAATTTAGCTGGCAGCCGGCTCCGTCTGTGTCATGTAAGGTTCAGTCAGTCATTATTCATCACTCTTTAATAAGAGATAAACTCCTTAATGAAGCCAAAATCACATGAAAACTCGTGAATTTTAGTTTAGTCTGATCATTTCAGAACAAAGTCCTGGCTACTTTATCATCACAGGTCTGATGTAGGACATGAATAACCTCATCTTTAATGATCCCGGCTGGCGTCTGCTCACC
Source organism: Cololabis saira (assembly GCF_033807715.1). Lineage (NCBI taxonomy): Eukaryota > Metazoa > Chordata > Actinopteri > Beloniformes > Belonidae > Cololabis > Cololabis saira. The sequence continues at coordinate 11,410,130 of NC_084593.1, read as the reverse complement.
TTACCGCTGCTAACCAACACAACTTTAACTCCAGCCCCTCTTCCTCCAGCTTCAGGGAAAAATTCACGGGTTTAAGTCGTTCAGAAGCTGCAGCATATCCCATTCAATCCATTTTCAGTTACAATCCTCAGAATAAAGAAAGACCAGCTAAACAGCTTGGTTTGTCTTTGTAAGGCTGGTTCCTTTGGTTGTTTTGTTTTGTTTTTATGCTTGCACTCGTAAAAAAGGAACATTACACAGAGGAAAAAAGTTAAGAAAAGAGTACAGGAGAGGTCATAAAAACCCCTCCTAAATAAAAAAACAATAATTCACAAAACCATATAAGCACAATATATATAAAAATATATAAATCTATAAACTTTTTTTCAGCTTTCTTTTGAGACGCAATCAAGAGAAAGATGGAACAACAAATGGGATGGAGGGATGTTTTGATCGTCTACCAAGGAAAACTGGTGACTCGTTAAGTGGATGCACAGCAGAAGGAATAAACCTGAGGAAGTAAGAAGGATAGAAGTGAGGTAGAAAAGAGACGACTGGCCTTCCAAGAAGAGTGAAATGATGGATAAAGGTTCATTTGAACCGAAAACAGTGCTGATGTTTTCACAGTTTCAGGTTTTCAGCAGCTGTTATTCAGTTTAAACAAATCTTTAAAATCAATAGGATACAAAATGGAAATGGACACATGAACTGAGAGCCAATGACCAAAGTGCCTTGCTCAGCTGAACCACCTTTTCTTTCTCTTTTATGCTTTTCTTTTGGAGTTCTGTAAAATGAAGAAATGGTAAAAACAGAACATTAGAAGGTGTAGGACTAAAAAAGTTTTTTGAAACTTCATCCTACACCCTTTCAAACAGGAAATATTTATCTACATATAGATTTGTCTCTTTAATTAGCTTTTTGCTTTTTTTTTGGTATATACATTTTACGTATTCTGATTATTTTTTGTTTTAACCTGTTTGAATAAATAAATCAATCAATCACTCTCTCGCCTCTAAAATCAAAATCAAAATCAAACAATACCAAGTCTTCAAAACCGAACAAGTATCAGCCAGGAAAACCGTCCTCGCTGAGGAAAACCAGTCCTGGGAACCAAAACCAGATCCAGGGGAACCAGAAACCAGACCACTTCTTTCATCAGAACAAGGATTCGGCCGGTGAGGCTGCAACAGCCGCCCATCCAAACACAGATATCAATAACAGTTTATGTAACTCATCTATCTGTTTCTGTGTGGGTGCTGGTTTTGTGCTGTTTCCTTGGATTTTACAGTAGATTCCTTGCTGCAGGGTGAATCTGCTAGTAAAAGACGGGGGGGGTACACACTTCCTCGTACGAGGAGGCGAAGCATCTAGAGCTGCAGCTGATGCTTCGCGCCGCTGACCTGAGTCCGACCCACCGGATCAGAACCGGTTATAACCACTTTCATCACATTTTGGCTCAGATTCCACATGCAAATGCTGTTTTATAAGCAGTGGAACGTGTAGATTTTTTACAAAAGGCAGACAGAAACACGGTAGGAGCGATGATGGAGCATCAGCCTTCAGATGCTTCATGACCGAGGAGGAGGCGGAGGTCGTACACGCAGAGCGGGGTGGGGGGATGGGGGGGAAATATTACCTGCAAAAGTTCACCGGATCCTGAAACCAGACTTATCAGAACCTGCTCAGCTCAGCTCTTGTTTTTCTGGCTGCACAGAGACAGGTGGACGAGGGTTACCACGGCAACGCATCTGCTGCTCCTACAAAAATTCACATGACGCATCATAACATGATTTTTTTTATTTATTTATTTTTTACTGAATTGATTGTTCAGATTTCATCCAGATTTCTTGAGGCTCCACTTTTAGTAAACTGAAAACTGTGTTTTTTCTTGAAAGATTTAAAGTTGGAATCATCTTTTATTGTCTTTATTGTTTCTCCTGCTTTGATTTACAAGACTGGAAATTCCCTGCTGTGGGTCAACAGTCAGTCTGAGGACTTGGGGGTCACCGGCCTCCAGCTTTCTTTGTGCGTCTTACAGGCGGACTAATGTCCACCAAATGTTTTCAGGGAGGACGAGCTGCAGGTGAGGACTCACCAGTGTTGTGCATCAACAAGTTCAAATGAACGCGTTCATTTCTGTGAGAACGTTGAACTGAACGCAACATATTTGCAAATAAAGAACTTGAACTTGTTAATTCTGCAGATCACGAACTGGAACTTGATCTGTTCAGATTATGTGAGTTTCAGCTTCACTGTTTAGGTCCAATTATTACGGAATACATTTCACCAGCGGGCGGCGCACACATTTAAAATACTGGACGAGACGACGACTTCACACTACATCACACTATCATAACACGGGGCACCAGCTCCATGGCAACGGTGGGCCGAGCCCGGTGCAGTCTTTACAATGACCAGTGAAGAGAGAGACGTTGCAGACGCAGCGTCAGCGAGCAGTCAGATGATTATCTGTGGCAAGGGCGTAGGTTTGCATAGGGACGGTAGGGAAATAACACTACCAAATTTTCAGGGGGTCAAATTGTCCCCACCAACTTTTAAGCAACCTTATTTGCATTATATAATGAGTTCAGATATATAAGTAATTTAGATTGTCTTCCCAAATGTTGTAAGGATAGAATTGACCCTACCATTATTAAGTGAATTATTTTCATTATGTTCAGACTTACATTTACCCCTTTTCACTTGCTGAATTTGCCGTTGTCCATTTTTTTTTTCCTCAAACGCACGTTTGATTGGCTGATGGTCTTAGACAAATGTTTATTTTTTGCATTCTAGATAGTTAGTTACATTTATTGTGTATGTTAATATAATTTAAGTTTTCAAAATGTTTCTTTAGTAGTTTTTGAAAACAAAGCTTTGAATCGCACCGTGTATCAGGTGAACCAATACACATGAAAGTTAGTATAAGTCAGTACAGATTTATTTTGCATTGATCATTTAGCCTATCAATTAATTAGGTTCATATTCATGACAAATGTAGCCCTGACCCCCGTTCCCCTAATCTGTTTGGTCTTATTAATGTCCCGTCCCCAGCAAAAACTGTACATGCAGGTTATGTCGTTATATTGTCCCTACCAATGTTGAGACCAAACCTATGCCCTTGATCTGCGGGAATTTTACACATCGTCTCCCAAAGAGTCCGACGGTAAAAATCTAACCTTTCCGTGCAAATCATGTCCACCTGCGCTGAGAAAACAAGTCAGAGCGTTTGCCTCGTCAACTTCACATTTGAAACGTCATGTGGAGTTCAAGCATCCGTCCAGTGTGAGAAAATATCTGCAAGTCCTTGACAATCAAAGAAAGTGATCAGGAAAGACCAAGAAGACCCAACAGCCCCAAACGACCCCAGTCCCACTGCTGCTCCTTCAGGGGGTTGATTTCCCAGCAACAGGTAGACAAACTGATAATGGACTACATTGTTGGAGATTTACAGACTCTGAGTCAAGTTGAAAAGCCACTAGAAAAAAACATGATTTTATTCAGTGAACAGTTTTAGGATAGGGTGGCATTTCATTCGTATTTCTCACCTGAAAATATTGAAATGAACTGAATTTGAACTAGTTCAAAGTGAAAATGGTGAACTATGAACGTGAACTGTTTCATTTTTAAACTATGTGAACTGAACTTTGAACTAGTTCATGGGAAGTAGGAACTTGGAAAACACTGGTACTCACCGCCTAAAGCTTGCTTCATTACAAAATCCATGGCTCCCGCTGCGTCGTACACTGGTTCCTCTCAAACACCACCGAGCCTGACGAATCCTTCTCACGTTGCTCGTCCTCTGGCCCGACGTCGAGCGTCTTCAGCAACCCTCAGCTGGAGAGGAGACGGAGAACCAACTGTTACACCAGCACCCTGATCTCAGGGTAAACACGTGCTTCTCAGAGTCAGGTGGGGGTTTGATTTTCAAACACGAGACGATGAGACAAGAAGCCTGTTCTGGCGGTGAAGAGAATCAATATCTGTCTGTACGTCAGCAGAGACGGATCCGCCATCCTCATGAATGTTTCATGAGGAACAAATATGTGGTGTTTTTCTATTTGTCAATAATCAGAATCCTTTAGAAGAACATCAGCCTAAATTCACAACGCAGCAGCACAAAAACACACAAAAGGAAAACGAATCCACATCTTTTTCTCATAAATATTTAATAAAGTGTGAGTATCTAGTCTGGCTTCTAATATATCTTCTACACGCTCACACGTCCTCATTCCTGTCTTACTACCTCCAGAGAGGGTGAACTATGGTATCCCCTTGTCACTTTCAGTATAATCTATTATTCGTACCGTCTGCGTTGGATATATTTTATGAATACTAGAATTTATTTAACGATTGTATGAATTGGACCTTAGAAAAGTTTTTCAAAAGTGATGTTAAAGCGAGATAGCTGCAGCTAAATGTGGCCAGAGTTCACGCGACCGTCCCGGCTTGAGACGCCACGAGGTGCACGGACCATTCTGCGGCTCAGGGGACTAATCACTGATAAATAATATGTAATAGGGCTTGGTCGTCTTGACGTCATCACTTGACGGAGCTGCCATGTTGGAAGCTACCTTAGCTGCTCTTCGGACCACTGCACACGGTGTACAGACGTGCTCCCTCTTCGTTGTGTCTTACTTGTAATCGTTACTTTCCGTTATTCTTTAAACCATGGTAACCCATTGCTGTGTTGTGCTAATGGTTCAACTTTTACCGCCTTCCTGCTCGGAGCCAGAACCACGGAGGCCGGCCAAGTATCTGAGATAACAAAGAGTTGTCGGCTCGCTTGGATCGCGGCTGTAACATGACCAAACATAACCTTCCACAGTAAACCACAAACAAACACTCACACAGACCGGGGTCGGATCAATCACATGGGTTTTATTCCCCACTTCTCGAACTAAACGCAGTTGCTGACCAGCTCTCTGTGGTGCGATTAACCCCAATCTTCAGATAAAACTAGTTTGTTGAGAAAAAAATATTAACTCTATTTGTAGCTGCAGAGAAAAAAAATAATCCCACGAGGAAAAACAAAAATATTGCTCATGCCTTGGAGCCTCTTCCGCATAATATATGCAGAAAAAAAAAGAAAAGAAAAAAGTAAGAGTAATACAAAACATGTACTGTATGTTGTACTATTATACTAATTTATTGAAACACATGGCGAGTCAAACATTTACCAAATCAGCTGCCAAACACTCGCAAACAAGGTAGCCTAAGACGTGGGTTGTGCAGAACTGCGGCAGTAAGTCCTTACTAAAGAGTGAAGCTCCTGGTCGGAGCTCCACTCTTTAGTAGGGATTTCATATGGATCCAAACCGTTAATAATCATTATTTTCTCCATATACCGGTCCCTGGCTTCCTTGTTTAAGGTATCCCGGTAAATTCCAGTTCCTTTCCGGCATTTTAACATCTTTTTTTTGCGTTCCGTCTGTTCACTTGGTGCTACCACACTGCTACTACACTGCTGTTTGTTTACACTCACGAGGCTGCCAAAATGGCCACCGCGTCCCAGAATGCACCTTGGTGACCAAGCCCTATGGAGGATAAAATAGTAGATGATGAAATGTTTGTATAAAATATTATTATATTCATTTAACGATTAGTTAATGTGCACCTTTAAGATGACAAAGAGACCTGCCGGTGTTCCGTCAATCCATGCTACCCGTGCAGAACTGCTACTTTGTGGTTTTGGGCACAGTCGATTTTTAAAGTTTGATTGGCATGCCCATAATTTCTTGCATCCCTTCAGTCCACGCTGAAAAATATTGTGATGCTAGATTTTGCCCTCTGTTCATCTACTGTTTTAAATGTTTTTTGAAACGAGAAATTGAGATAATTTGTTTGTTTGTGTGCCTTTACTTTTATTTCTTATTATTTCATACTTATTATCAATCCAAAAATAGTGATTACAAAATTGATAAATTGAGGTGTAAGTATGCTGCCATTCATTCTGCAGTGGCAGTGAGGTGATTAGTCGTCTTACCTGAATGCATTAAGTGACGGGAACATTATTTGATAGGATGTTACTGGACTATCAAATTATGCTACCCCTGAAATATTGATTTAAAATGGATAATATGGGATGTTGAGTATTTGATCCTTCAAAATGCACTACCAATGACATGAATTGCATTACAATTTGTGAACATAATACGATAAAGAGAAAAAAAACCCAATTCTATCGCTTTATTTGATATTGATTCAGTCATTCACCTTTATTTAACCAGGCAGGTCATTAAGAACACATTCTTATTTACATTGATGGCCTGGCAAGCAACAGGCACCACTTGGGGGGAAAGGAAGTGGGCTAGGGAGTAAAACACAGTAAAATTGTAGGTCTACAAAGGTAGAAAACCATTAGGTAGCATTTTTTGATAGGGTAGCAAAAATTGATAGACGCTATAGGTTTATGCAGCGGTAGCATTTTTCGACAAAGCAGCAGAAATCTACAGAACACCGGACCGTCCGCACTCATTAGAAATGTGTCATTAATGGCCGCTCGGTGGCGCAGTGGGTTAAGCAGCGGCTCATATACTGAGGCTACAGTCCTCCTCCTGCAGCGGTCGCAGGTTCGAATCCCGGCCTGCGCACCTTTGCTGCGTGTCTTCCCCGTTCTCTCTCTCTACCCCTTTCCAGTCTGCATTCAATAAAGGGCGACTAGAGCCCAAAAAAATCTTAAAAAAAAAAAAAAAAAAAGAAAAGAAATGTGTCATTAATTCGCTCTCCTACCGTGGCAGCAGATCCACGAGCCCCCATGTGGTCAGAAGAGGTATTACATGGAGGGACTGCTAATACCTGGTTCATGTTTGTTTATTTCACCAGACTCGATCAGGATGAAACGCATTTGAAAAACACACGCCGATACACATGACGGGAGGAACAGAGTCAGATTCATCAGTTTAGAGCAGGGATGTCAGACTCATATTAAGTAGAGGGCCGCATTCCTTCAAATGAGACCTTAAGGGGGCCAGATTTTTTTTTTACATCAATCAAATATCAATATAACTCAAGTCAACATAATTGCATGTTGGTACATGAAAACACTGGTGGCACAATGTAAAATTACAAATGTAGTAGAGAAAAAAAATAGCCTACCAAAGGATTTTATTTTCCTAATCATACTACTCTACTCTTAACAATAATTACAATGAGTCTGAGTCACTCACAGAGTTAACAAAAAAATAATAATCTACCAAAGAAAACATTTTTTTTTTAATTTAAATCTGAGTCAACCACTTAGTTAACAACTCATACAACACTTTTTAAAATTTAAATGAGTCACTTACAGTTAACAAAAATAGTCTCTTAAAGAAAACTTATTTCCCATCAAACAACTCTAAACAATTACAGATGGTGTTTGAATCTGAGTCACTCATTAATTATAAGTGTTGTGTTGATCTGCCAAGAGGTGTGTCTGCGAGCGGGTGCATGTGTCTCTGGCTCGAGCTGTTATCAGTCCAATTGCGCTCACCTGTTGCAATGAGTTGCGGCGCCTTGCTCGGACACGCGCATACACATGCACGTGCACGTGCTGTCTTCCATCTGCCCTGATTGTTCACACCTGTGTCTCGTTACCCCCTTGTGTATAGACGAATCCGGCGAAACCCGGAAGTCGAGCGGGCCGCCATTACTGCGGTGGCGGCTCCGCTCCTCCGCTCCAGCCCATAGACATATATACGTATGGATCTATTACTCCGCTCCCTGCCAGGCTCTCTTAATGTATTTGTATCATCGGAAAACTCCTGTCCCGTCACGTGCATTTGTTTTGATAGTGAATGAAGACGGGAGGGACTTTAAAAACTACTTTTCTGTTTCACCAAGTGAACAGACGGAACGCAAAAAAAGATGTTAAACTGCTGGAAAGGAACTGGAATTTACCTGGATACCTTAAAAAAGGAAGCCAGGGAGCGGTATATGGAGAAAATAATGATTATTAATGGTTTGGGTTCATATGAAATCACTACTAAAGAGTGAAGCTCCGATGAGGATTTACTGCCGCAGTTCTGCAACACCCACGTCTTACTACCTTAGTGTTTGGCAGCTGCTTTGGTAAATGTTTGACTCGCCATGTGTTTCAATAAATTAGTATAATAGTACAACATACAGTACATCTTTTTTATTACTCTTACTTCTCTTTTCTTTTTTTTTTATGCTGAAGAGGCGTGAGCAATATTTTTCTTTTCCTCGTGAGATTATTTTTTTCTTCTGCAGCTACAAATAGAGTTAATATTTTTTCCTCAACAAACTAGTTTTATCTGAAGATTGGGGTTATGTATGTATTCTGTATCATCCGGAGCTGAGATAGTTCTGCCCTTCAATTAGAGACCTGTAATTGCGTTTTTTTTCGTCATTGGACGCCAGGCGATCAATAAAATATTCTTGGATACCTAAAATTAAACAAAACATAAACAGGTAATATTTAATTGTGCAGACATGCCTCGTAAGGAGAGGAGGTGGAGAGAGCTATATTACAGTGTTTAATCATACACTCCCTTATCTCCCTATTCCTCTATTCTTTCCTGCTTATCGCTCAAACAAATCATTATTTATAAATTAACATCAGCATTAATTTAAGATACCTTCATTATTTATGGAAGGCCACTGTCTAACATCATCAATCCAGCTATAATGATGCTGTAGCGTCAGGTTACAATAACAGCGCTGCGGTGGCAGATTGACACCTGCCACCGCAGCGATGGCGCCGCCGCAAGATGGCGGCGCACACAAACCGGTCGCCGGATTCGTCTATATCTGGTCTTGTCTTTAACTTGCTCCTGGTGGTTCCATCCTGTTTCCTTCCTCCATGTGTCCTGCCAAGTTTTTGCTCAAGGAGCAAAGGATCCCTGTTTTGTGTTACTTTTGATCCTGCCAAGCAGCGCTTTTGGTTTTTGTAAAATAAACCTTTTTTGGAACTCCTGCCTCTCGCTCTCCTGCATCTGGGTCCTCATCCAACCACTCCGTGACACATTCAGGCAGCCAATCAGCACAGAGCCTCATTATCATAGCCCCTCCCACTCAGAATCCTGCATAGATAATGAGGTTAGAGTCTGGGAAGATAAAGACATGGCTCAGAGGCTGAATGTCTAATTTATTTAGTAAAAACAATCAAAAGCTTGTTTTTAAGACATGTTTAAAATAGATATTAGATGCCATAATAGTTCCCCTTTAAGTATGAACTTCACACGAGTGTCTTCGGGGGTGAAACGTGGCCGGGTCGCCGCCTGCCTCCAGGTTACATCCATCAGTGGGCGGCCTAGCTGCAGAACGGTTCCGGCATAAGAAACTCCTCCATCCTGGTCACAATGGAGCAGCTTTACACTCTTACGTAACGCTCCCTTCACGCAGGGCCAAGTACACCCCCCCAAGGCCCTCCCACCCCCAACCATTCTCCCTCCACCCGCCCTTCGTCTTTTTAATTTCATAATCCCAGACGCTGGTGGCGGTGTGTGACGCGGGACAATGTTATCAGGGCCGCCAGCACGTCTTGCTGATCCTATCCAGCTAATTGGAAGTTGTTTCCAGGTTTGGTGGCCAGAGAAGGGGGGGCGGGTTCGGGGGGGCGGGAAGACGGAAAAAAGCAGACTGAGGGCATCAAATGTACGGAAGAGTATTAGCGCCAGGCAGGAGAAAAATAAAAATAATATTTTAGAGGAGGAAGATTTTTTTTTCATTATGCACTCCGAGAAAAAAGTTGAAATGTTGAGATTAATGTTGAAGTATGTTGTGGAATTTATCAAACCAGTTCAGAAGTCCGCTTTGTGGTTTTTATGAGGTTTTATTGAGCCGGCGGTGAGCACCTCTACACAGGCCAGAGGTCTGGTAGAAATGCTGACCTCGAGTGACGTTGTAATCAGATTTTTATACAAGAAGTTTCAGGAATACACAAATCAGGACGAGAGACAAAAAGTAATTTACAGTCGGATGTGAATCGGGCCAAATGTCATTATCAGACATTTGGCATGACTGACACAGACCTCCAAATCACCCCATGGGGTGCTCTCTTGATTCCTGTCTGTTTGAACCAACTTCCAGGTGTCGGGATCTGCCCGGGGGGTAGGAAGTTGAGTAGCAAGTTGGAGCTTCCTCAAAAGGTCTTGAGTCCAGTTCAAAGCCCTGCAGGAGGTAGGACTGGGGCGACCTCCCCCTGCAGGGGGCCAAGCTGTCAAAATTCTTCATCAATTCACAATTTTTTTTTTTTTTTTCTTTTTGTTGAATTACAGTGGAGTAGTGATACATATTTTGCAAGTGAACCTTAAACATGTGATCAGAAGTCAAATAACAACAAGCCAACAAAACAAATTCAAATATCAAGTAACCAACGTGTCCTAACTGTTCTTTAAAGCAATCAAAAAACTAGTTGCGACAGTTGTATGTAACGTTTTAGCAATATCTTTCAAGTGATGCGTTATTTCTTGGACTGTGGCATTGCGGGTATAAATGTACAACATTCAGTTTTAATGACAGCACAAGTTCCCCCTTGAGAAGCTAATAAATCCATCAACCCTAAAGCAGTCATTTCTTGTGAGAGCATAGGCATGTCTTTTGCAGTGGTGTTGGCTAATCTTCAACTGCATGGGATAAATATCTTATCTGTTCCAAAGCTGCCATGACTCCGTAATTTGGAACGAGGGCACCAAAAAATCTTGTCCATGGTGTTTGTGTGTGTGTGTACAATTCTCTTCTAACAATGTGAACGATTCTCATGGCTGGTACCGCATGGCCCAGACCACATATTCCAGACCAACCGTTTGGAAGATATTCACAAGCCTTCACGCCACAAATCCAGTAAACATCCTTTGGTAGAGGTATGGAACAGCGATTAACCATTGTAGCAAGGTAGCTATAATAGTGGATTTTGGCTTGTTTTAGGCTTAACAAGCGGTTCTTCAGAAGGAGAGCATGTGGAGTCACAGTTTGGCCTGTGCTGCTCCTTTGCTCCCCTGCTCCCCTGCTCCCCTGCTCCTCTGCAGAGGTCCCAGGTGCTGGAGCTCAGCTACTTCCGGGCAGGAAGAAGAAGGAATCGGCTGGTTTTCGCTGCATGGTCGAGGAGTTGTGTTCTTGCAGTGGGATGCGTGGAACCAGGTTAGACGCCCCTCACACTTGACGGCGGTGTTGGTGGTGAGCAGGACGTGTTGAGGTTTAGACCAGCGAGGTTTCAGGGCGTTTTTCCGTCGGAACTCCCTGACACAGACCCAGTTGCCGGGTTGGAGGTTATGGCACGGTTTGTGACTAGGAGGAGACTGGACAGCTTTTACTTGTCTGTGGATTGACTGGACAGCAAAAGTTTAGAGTACAACAGAATGATATCATGGATTCATCCATGGCATGGAAGTCCATCTTCTTCATATATACAGAACTGAATTGCTTGGTATGGTCATAGGTCTACCCATAATCCTTTCATGAAGCGTGAGTTTTGTGCTTCCTAATGGGTGTTAACAGGTGTCAACATTGTCCATTTAAGTCCAGTTTAAAAATTCTCTGCACATACAAAAACATTTTCATACATGAACATTTTCATACAAGAATAATTTCATATCCCTCACATAATGTCTATTTGCAGAGCTTCAAAAAAAATCACGGTGGGGGGAAGTGTTGATAATGTTTGCAATATTTTTATAGGATGCAAATCTTGGAGCTTATCAGTCTTTCAACACTATCTGACACATTCCCCCTTTTTCTCATCTGTGATTGCCAACTGTGATCAACTATTCACGTGTACAAGGATGTGGGTGCAACAACGCGGCCGTCGTTGCTGACCCACAAATTATTTACATTTTTACAACCATGGGAATGCTACAATCCGTTTTTTCTTCACCTCAGTAGTCTTCTTGTAGGAGAGCTACATCATTAGGAGAAACCAGGTCGTTAGCGGGTATAGAAGGGCAAAGTTTTACATAGACAGGTAAGCCAAATTTGGCAGTTTCTTTTGCTGCATGGTCAGCTGAAGCATTGCCTAGTGAAAACAGGGTTGGACTGGGTGTGGGCTTCACATTTAACAAAGCAATAGATGAAGGTAGTTGACAGGCTTGTAACAGTTCACCAATCAATTAACCACATTTATAGAGATATGAGATAAATGCTCGGTTCGCCCACAATATATAAAATCTATAAAATACAATATACACAACCAAAAGCATATCTGGAATCTGTATAGATTGTAACAGTTTTACCTTTTGATCAGTATATAGTTTCATCTACTTAGGTGGAGCTGGAGGAGGAGGGCGCTTTCAACAATTAAGAATTATCACAAATTGTATAACCTGCGTATGGTATTCCATTTTTATAAGCAGAGCCGTCAGTGAGGAAAACAGGAAAAGTCAGGACGAGTGTTAAAGACAGAGGTGTCAAAAGTATTCTCATTCATTACTCAGGTAGAAGTATAGATATTAGAGTTCAAAAATACTCCTGTAGAAGTTGAAGTATCAACTCAAAATTTATTTATTTTTATTTTTCTCAAGTAAAAGTATAAAGTACTGGTTTCAAAAGTACTTAAAGTATAAAAGTAAAAGTAATATAAGCGGGGAAAAACCATTAAGGCTAAAAGCCATTGAAAATGAATGCATCTTAGTATAATGCAAATATATTAAAGAACCATATATGTGCATTATTGAGCATTAACATGTGTTTCAGAGACCAGACACGTACAAACCAAATGTGTTTATACTTCTCATCCAACCACAACCAAATCCACTCTATCCGGATGGCACAATTTAACTGGATAGTTTTTTTTTTTTTTTTAAAAAGCCGAAATGAAATAGAGTAAGGCTGTTTTTAAAACGTAAGGAGTAAAAAGTAAAGATAATTGCGTGAAAATGTAAGGAGTAAAAGTAAAAACCGTCTGAAAAATAATTACTCCAGTGAAGCATACACAACCAAAAGTTCTACTTAAGTAAGGTAATGAGGTATTTGTACTTCGTTACTTGACACCTCTAGTTAGAGATTAGTTATACATGCATTGAGAGACGTTATAGTAGGCCACAGACAGATTTCCATGCACTTACATGATGAATTTTACCATAGGCAGGATAAGATTATGTAAATTGGGATGCTCTGATTTGGCTCACCCCAATGGGAGCCGATCATTGGCTGTTTCCTCTGCGCCTCCTCTCAGCGCTCAACCTGTGTAGGAAACACTTTTGAAAAAGACATTAGTATTTTCATACATTTCAGATTCTTTTTTTTTGTTATCCAGGCCTACCCTTTGTGGAGGGCAATTAGCAAATATATATTTTGCATGTACCCTGGAGGGAATCCATCAATCTGATCTCGTGACAGACCACAATTCTCTTTTGCTGTCAAAATTGTTTTAGCATAAAGTTCCCTGGGATTATCAATTTTCCCTTTGAACTGTTAAGGCAATAAATACTGTGAAAAAAGGTCTGAGCTTGCTCTGGTGTGATTTTGGCAACAGCTGTGGGATTAAAAGGGAATTCTACAAGCATCAAGTACTTTGCGCATCAAGTACTTTACTTTTCAAATCATGTGGCAAAGTTAGTTTAACCGCTGTTTCCTCTAGCCATTTTGTTTATTAATTTAAAATCTCTTACCATTATTTGGCTCCAAATTTTGTAGGCAACAGATCTTGGATTTTTGTAAAATCCAGTCGTAATCAGAAGTGTCATCGTCATTTGATTCTTTAATCAGTTTCACCGGATAAAGGTTTTGATTTTATCATTTAACTGGTTCTCTAATTTCTTTTTCGTCTGCGTTGTGTTTTTAAATCCTTCTAGCCATCAGCTTTTTATTTTGATCAGTAAGCGAAGCTATTTGAGATTCTGCATTACGGCGTCTACCTTCATCCCTCCAAAAATCTGAGGGAGTTTGAAGTGCTTTTTTAGTTATTTTAACAATATTTAATACTAACTGAGTAACAAACAAAACTAACAAATAAAACTATCGGTACCGTGATTACCATACATGTATTTAAAGAACTGAAAAACTTCACTTGACAGAGCATACAAATCATTCCTGTTGGTGCAAGAAGAGCAAGTCGATTCTTGCAGAAATGAAATATACCTCATTTTGGGAGAGCGTGTCATCCCGACTTATAAAATAAAACAGCTTCTCTACATACAGTATGTCTATTTCTCACAAATATATCAGTGTTCCAACACTTACGGACCCCACGTCCTGCATGCATAAGAATAGTCCCCCTGGACTATCTTTTTATTGGTACTCAGACCAACCATGGCGCCATTTCTCTCTTTAATGTTACCCGAGATATTAAACCTTTTTTTAGAAGAGCGAGTCAGATTCTTAAGGCAGGAGAAGCAGAACATTCTCACAACACAATCAAATTCAAGTGTTATGAAATTGCCAGCATTCCTAAAAAACATCTCTACAATAACCTTCCCAATAACACAAAATAATAATAAAATATAACCTTCACAACCACACAGCGGACTTACCTAAATTTCAAGATAACGTCAACTTTCTCTGGCACTCCAGTTCACAGACTTTCGACAACAGCCCAGAAACAATAATTTGGGATTTTGAAAAAATGGACCCCTTACCTCTGATTAAATTTAGATAGAAGTCGCTGGTTGTGTCGTTGGTCTGGAAAAAGGAGTTCCCATCGAAAGTCTATTGTTATCCGGGTCACGGGCACCAAATTGTTGTGGAATTTATCAAACCAGTTCAGAAGTCCGCTTTGTGGTTTTTATGAGGTTTTATTGAGCCGGCGGTGAGCACCTCTACACAGGCCAGAGGTCTGGTAGAAATGCTGACCTCGAGTGACGTTGTAATCAGATTTTTATACAAGAAGTTTCAGGAATACACAAATCAGGACGAGAGACAAAAAGTAATTTACAGTCGGATGTGAATCGGGCCAAATGTCATTATCAGACATTTGGCATGACTGACACAGACCTCCAAATCACCCCATGGGGTGCTCTCTTGATTCCTGTCTGTTTGAACCAACTTCCAGGTGTCGGGATCTGCCCGGGGGGTAGGAAGTTGAGTAGCAAGTTGGAGCTTCCTCAAAAGGTCTTGAGTCCAGTTCAAAGCCCTGCAGGAGGTAGGACTGGGGCGACCTCCCCCTGCAGGGGGCCAAGCTGTCAAAATTCTTCATCAAGTACATTTTCGAAAAAAAAAGTCGAAATGTTGAGAAAAAAGTCAAAACAAAAAGTTTGTGAATAAAGTTGAAATGTTAAGAAGAATGGCAAAATTTCAACATTAATCTCGACATTTCGATTTTTTTTCGAAATTGTATTTCAACATTATTCTCGACATTTCGACTTTTTTCTCGAAGTGCACAATAAAATAAAATCTTCCGCTCTCAAATATTTTTTCTCCTGCATGGCCCTAATACGTGTGATTCCAGTCGAGAGATGAATGGATCCGCCGACGGTGTCGCTCTTCACTTCCTGTAATCCTTTTAACCCGCCAGATTCTGTTGGATACACGACTTTCTGGACCAACAGCAGTCGTGAAAACACCGTGGGGGGTCATGGGTCTGGAGTCGACGCCACGCAGTGAGTCGGTACCTGCCGGCTGTTTCCCTGGGGCCACTTCAACAGAGTCCCGGGAGGTCTGGGTACAAATCAACGAGTCCAGCAACATCACAACCACAAAAACCAGCAAAAACCATCAACTCTGAGACCAACGTGGGACTGTCTCCCTCCCGAGTAAAGTTTCTTTCGTCAACGAAAATTATGACTAAATATCGTCGTCAACGAACCTTTATCACCTGAGGAAAACGAGACGCAACGAAAATGCTGGTCATGTGACGATAACGATAATTAAATATATAATGCAATATCGTGGAGGAATAAAAACCAGACTAAAATGATTACAAAATAAAAACTCTGCTAAAATGTGTCTTCATTTTCATTGACCAAAATGAGACGAAATGTTCTACCAAAGATCCTTAATCTCCATGTTTGAAGTAGTTTCCTCTGGTTTAGTCTTTAAACCCGTTTAGTCTTTAGATCTTTGGATACACTTTCCTACATAGACGTGGAAAAGAAAACCCAATGTGTCGTGGAAAAAGAAAAATATGGGGAGAAATGCGGAAAAATAAATATGTTGTAAACTCAAATTAGAGTCTTCTGTATCTGGAATGAATGTATTCTTGAGTCTATAAGGTAACAATAATATAATAATAAGATAACCTTGTTTGAATTGTAAAATGGGTTTGAATAAATACAATCTTTGACTAAAACTAGGCTAAAATGGTCCTGGACAATTCTGACTAAAATAAGACTAAAATGCTCAGACTTTTAGTCGACTGAAACTTGACACGAATAAAAGGAGAATGAACGTGACTAAAACTAATAAAAACTAAAATGATTCGACCCAAAGACTAGACTAGAACTAAGATTGAAACAGGCTGACAAAAACAACACTTGTCCCGATTTAACTAAAGCCCAACCCAGTGATGCCAGATGTATCTGGGATCGGGTCTTTTCTGTCCCCCTGACCCGTGATCCGAACATGAAAACATGGCGTCTGTGGTTCGGGTAGAGCACGAACCATCAAAAGAAGCAATATAAACAACAATAAAGTACAGTATGTATGCAGTCCGTTGGAAGAGACTGAAGCCGAGCCCGTGAATAAACACCAGTTACAGGTGATGGATTACAGGTGATCCGTCTCCGTCCCTCCAACCGCCGTCAGGGACGGATGGAAGAGGAATGAACGGTGGTCGCGGTCGCCCCCGGCAACCGGTCCATCCTGCGCGGACGCGACAGCTGGATGGTTGAGCGAGATGGATCACCACCAGGAGAGATGTTGTTGTTGTTGTTCCCTGCAGCTAGTTAATGCCCCGGATGGATCTGCTGATCCCAGTAAACACAGGAACCAGTCAGTCCTCTGATCCAGCTGCTGCTGAATCAGTCGTATGATTCATTAAAATTAAGTGAAAAAGAGACGAAAAAGTTTTGCTTTATACACAAACTGCCGACTCATGAATCAGTTTTTGTTTCCCAGCCTCAAACCTCACTCCTGCACGGAAGAGTATTAGGGCCATGCAGGAGAAAAGATATTTGTGAGGGGAAGATTTTTATTGTGCACTTCGAGAAAAAAGTCGAAATGTCCAGAAAAAAGGCAAAATGTTGAGATTAATGTTGAAATACAATTTCAAGAATAAAGTCAAAATTTCGTGAATAAAGTCAAAATTTCACCTTTATTCACGAAATTTTGACTTTCTTCTCAACATTTCGACTTTTTTCTCGAAATTGTAATTCAACATTATTCTCGACATTTTGACTTTTTTCTCGACATTTCGACTTTTTTCTCAAAATGCATAATGAAAAAAAAATCTTCCTCCTCTAAAATATTATTTTTATTTTTCTCCTGCCTGGCCCTAACACTCTTCCGTACTCCTGCACTCAGGTCGGTAAATCAAGCGTCACACGAACGTCCACGGCAGTAAACGCGGTGGACGGACATCCTTCACTCCTGCCCTGTGGAATCACACACGTCTCCATCCAACATAATAATCCACTCATGATGCAGAAGTCACCAAAGTGGACGGAAGAAGACGGATGTTAGGGATGTGTGAGGATGAATTATTGATGAGCGGCTCACGTCCCGCCTCGCTCTCAGATCCCCAACACTTATTTATTCATGAGACTTCCTGCGACAAATTATTCCCTGAGCACCGGCTGGAAGGAAAGAGAGGCGTGAAAGTGAATGGCCTGCTCGAATGTTCGAAAGGTTTCTGTGTGAGAAGGCTAATTTTAACTTTAATCTAATTTGAGATATTTATGACAGTTAACAGACGTTCTTCAGCCTCGCCTTCTTGAAAGTATATTACTGATTAAATCTGGCGCCGCTCCTTCGTTCTGCTCTGGATCTGATTGAATATTTAATGTGAGCAGATTTTTTTCGATCCATCTCGAGGTTCAGATGGACGTTTTAGTTTTGGAAGACAACCAAACTAAATCAAACTACTTTCTGTTCTTTATTCATTTACTTTAAAGTTGGTGGAGTACGGAAGAGTATTAGGGCCATACAGGAGAAAATATATTTGAGAGGGGAAGATTTTTTTTTATTGGGCACAAAAAAGTCGAAATATCGAGAATAATGTTGAAATACAATTTCAAGAATAAAGTCGAAATTTCGCCTTTTTTCTCAACATTTCAACTTTATTCATAAAATTTTGACTTTTTTCTCAACATTTCGACTTTTTTCTCAAAATTGTACTTCAACATTAATCTCGACATTTCAACTTTTTTCTCAACATTTCAACTTTTTTCTCGAAGATGAAATGAAAAAAAAATATTATTTTTATTTTTCTCCTGGCTAGTGCAGTCCTGCAGCCTCGGAGCGGCTCTTTCTTCTTCTCTTCTCTTCACATTAAAACACTGATGGATTTTGTGAAGCCGGTGAGAGCAGGAGTCGGACGCTGCGCTGTCTTAGGGGTTGGGTGTTGGTAGTCATGACAACGGTAGCTGGCACTCGAGGTTCTGAATCCAGAAAAGTAAAAGAAGAGAGTTCAGGATCTTAAAGATCTTCTTCCCTCGATCACCAGCAGAGGAAAGAGCTGAAGAGAATAGAGCAGGAATATTGGGAATATTGCTGGATCGTGTGCTTCCCAGACAGATGGTTGTGAGCAGTACTCGAGTATGGGGACAGATAATTTTTGCTGATTACAAATAATATAATATATTACAAATAATAGCACTGACCAAAACACCTGCAGAAATACTGCAGGAATGACATAGCAGCAGTTAAATGCAGCCTTCTGTAAGCTTTAAATATCCACTGGGCTTACATCAAATACATCAAAACACAAAAATAAAAACACTTTTCTGAACTTATCAATATGACTCTGTCCTTCACAGGATAAGTAAAATGGATCACTGCAAAAACTCAAAATCTTAACAAGAATATTTGTCTTATTTCTAGTTAAAATGTCTCATTTTAGTAAAAAAAATCTCATTACACTTAAAACAAGACTCATCACTGGAAAAAAACACAATTTTCACCTGTTTCAAGTAGATTTTCACTTGAAATAAGTAGAAAAATCTGCCAGTGCAACAATATTTTTTTGCTTGTAATAAGAAAATAAATCTTGTCCCACTGGCAGATTTTTCTAATTATTTCAAGTGAAAATTTACCTGAAACAGGTGAAAATTGTCACATTTTTCTGGTGTTATTTTTCTGGTGATGACTCTAAATGTTGAAATAGCAGTAAAACCACATTCATTGATGAAATGACATAAGGGATGGAAAGGGGGGATGGCAGTTTTACAGGGGGGGATGATTTGGACCGTTTTTATTTCAGGGTGGGATGCCATCCCCCCTCATCCCCCCTCAACTCCAGTACTGGTTGTGAGAATATAATCCATGTCTTAACACCTCTCTATGAAGGTTTAATGCAATACTTCTAACCCTGCGTGTTACTGTGAAGGAGCATCTCTGAACCCCAGATGTCTGGGCTGTAAAGCTCAACTGAGACGGGGATTATTACTGATGCAGCGTGTGATGTCATCAGCTCGGCTGTTGCCAGGATACAGGTTGCAGCCGTGCCTCTGTGTCTGCTTCACTACATTTACATTTATTTGTTTGTTGACTTTTGTGTCTATTTATTTATACGCAATATACACAGCAGGGACTTAATTTTGAGGATTAATAAAGTCGTGTTACAGTAAACTGTCATTGTAAAGCAGCTTTTCACAGCCGTGATCATCCCAGGATACGTCACAGAGGAATGAAATACGTTTATTGGATTTCCAATTAAAAACAGTCCTGATGAATTCTGCTGAATCCGGTTCATCTGAACCCGTCCGTGATCGTATTCCTGCATGAAACCAACTCTCAGTGCTGAAAAGTCGACATCTCTGCGGGCTATCTGTGAACGATATACTTTAAAACAAGCCAATAAAATGGTCTACTGTGTTTTGTATATTTCCCACAAACTCATAAGGCAGTTCATGTTAAAACATGTAGATTTAAGTTTAATTTCATTGTAAGTGTAATTTAAAACTAAACTCTGGGATCTCTTAGTTTGGGTTCATTAAAACACTTGAGTTTATGCGTCTAAATTCAAACAAACTGAACACGTCTTTGCTTACGTGAACTTCAAACAAACGCTCCTGTTTACCGAATTAAACACATCAAATTCTGAGAATCGTTAAATTCATGTCACTATACAGACGATCTGTTTAATATGGAAGAGTATTACGGCCATGTAGGAGAAAAAATATTTGAGAGGGGAAGATTATTTTTTATTGTGCACTTCGAGAAAAAAGTCGAAATGTGGAGAAAAAAGTCGAAATGTCAAGATTAATGTTGAAATACAATTTCAAGAATAAAGTCGAAAATTCGCCTTTTTTCTAAACATTTCAACTTTTTTCTCAACATTTCGACTTTTTTTCTCGAAATTGTACTTCAACATTAATATCGACATTTCAACTTTTTTCTCCACATTTCGACTTTTTTCCCCACATTTCGACTTCTTCACCTTCAACTTGTGCAGCAGATGACAACTAACTCAGTAAACGCTGAAGCTGCAGCTACTCAACAGACGTTCAGAGCCACGACTGAGGGAGCGTTTCAATATAAAAGCTTTTATTCTGCTCACGATCACCTCCACCACCTGATTACCTGTTCACTGCTAAACCGGATTAATATCGCATATCAACTCTCTCATCCGTGGTAAATCAGTGGAACAAATATAACCCCACTCCAGGAGGTTTTTCCTCCTCTGAGCTGATGAGGTCAAAGGTTAATGCAACTGTGGAGTGCTGCTTTAATAAGTAAACAGGCGGCTTCAACAACTTCAACAAATTTAAAACAGCCTCATGAGTCTCCCACCTACAGAGTTATGTCAGCTTTCGTTTAAATGTTGAGGGTTAAACTAAGGAAGAGTATTAGGGCCAGGCAGGAGAAAAAATATTTGAGAGGGGAAGATTTTTTTTTATTGTGCACTTCGAGAAAAAAGTTGAAATGTCGAGAAGAAACTCAAAATATTGAGAAAAAAGTCGAAATGATGAGAAAAAAAGTCGAAATGTCGAGATGAATGTTGAAGGGGTGGGATTAAATAAATTTTCTTCTTCCCACTCCCTTTCGAGTGTTAACGAATTAATTTGTATTTTGAACCTGCACCTGATAAAGGTATTTGTTTAATTTTCTGTTGCACGCAGGTCACTTATGTTATGTTGTATTGCTCGAAATAAATATGAATTGAATTGAAGTACAATTTCGAGAAAAAAGTCAAAATGTCGAGAATAATGTTGAAATACAATTTCAAGAATAAAATCAAAATTTCGCCTTTTTTCTCAACATTTCAACTTTATTCACAAAAAATTTTGACTTTTTTCTCAACATTTCGAGTTTTTTCTCAAAATTGTACTTCAACATTAATCTCGACATTTCGACTTTTTTCTCAACATTTCGACATTTTTCTCGAAATTGTATTTCAACATTAATCTCGACATTTCGACTTTTTTCTCAAAGTGCACAATAAAAAAAAATCTTCCCCTCAAATATTTTTTCTCCTGCATGGCCCTAATACTCTTCCGTATTAAACTCCCTGCAGCAGCTTATGAAAAGCTTTGAGCTAGACAAGCAGGACTTCTTCAGATATCTCCAGGTGAGACATCATTTTGACAACAACATTAGATTAGACAAGATTAGATTTACTAAGGCACATAAAAGTAATACGGACAAACTTATTTCCAAAATCTTTTCTGCCTTACAATTGGCCCATGGCCTCTCTACAATGTACATCAAATCCAGATGGAAGAAAGAAGCAGACATACTTTTAACTGAAGATGACTGGCTAAACATTTGTAGAACACAATCCACCACCTCTAGTTCTAAACTGTGGAGAGAATTTACCTGGAAGAACACACTAAGGTACTTTATAACTCCTAAAATCAAGAGTTCACAGACTAACAACCCAGAATACGGACAGTGTTGGAGAGAATGTGGAAATAAGTCTGCTGGCCATTACCATATATTTTGGGAACCATATACTGGGTTGATGTGGTAACAGCAATTAGAACAATAATTGACTTACAGCTGGATTTTACTCTTGAAATTATTTACTTAGGGAACATACCAACTGGGCTGGACAAACAAGATAAGTATTTACTGAAAATATTGTTAGCAAGCAGTAAAAAGGCAATAACCAGGAAATGGCTGAGCCGGCCGGGAGTGTCCAACAATTTCAGAATGGATAGAAGTAGTTAAAGAAAACCACAATATGGAACAACTAACGTTCTCCCTCAGACATGAATCAGATAAGGGAAACGAGTACTGGAGGAAATGGAGACATTACTTGGATTTGGGATGACATGTTATAAGGTTTGTTTGTTTACTGTCTGAGGATATATGGAAGAACATGATGTAAATGCTACATGAACGAGGGATTATCATAGAAAGACTGTTATGGACGTGAAAGGAGCCCAAACCAAAGCTACTCCAACCCGCCCAAACCAGATGACCCTGTCTGCTGTGTTTGTTTATATGTACTGTATTTGTTATTTTTACTGGTACGACATATATATTATGTAAAAAAAGAAAAGTATTCAGTAATGTCAAAATACAAAAAAATAAAGTAAAAAAAATAAATAAATGTTGAGGGTTACTTTTAAATCTGAACGAGATTGGAGAGTAGCAAAACCTTAACTATTAAATATTGTCCCCTTTTCCTTGTTTTCTGACACATCTATGGTGACTGATCCTCTTAGACGAGACCTGAGGCCCAGAAACATCAGGTTGTTGTAGTATTATGTAGTATATTGTAATATTCCTCTGCACAAACACGTCACCACCGCGGTCAACCTGCAGGTGCTGAGGAGGAGAGGAGGACGGTGTGTTCGGAGGCCGTACAATGAAGCTGTGGGAAAGAGTCAGAGAAGCTGCACTAATGGCGCTTTTACACTAGAACCTCCTCGGCTCTACTCGGCCTGGTTTCTTTTCCACTACAATCCAGCAACTGGAGCAGAAGTAGGAGGTTGGAGCGAAGTTACTGTGACGTGTTTTATTGTGTGATCTAAGCAAAGAAGACAACAACACTAAAAGATGTAGAACCTGGAGGAGATGATAGATGTGCTGCTGGGTCTGTGGCTTGTGTTCCATATCAAGATAAAAAATGAGAGTGAGAGAAGCTTCAAGTGGCAACGCTTTTATTTTTGTTTGTTTGTCTCGGCGCTGCTGAAAAGTCAGCTGGAGCCGTGAGCAGCTATGAAGAGACAGAGTTCCTGGTGGATCTGGTCGTTCCTTATCGCCCGTCTAGATCCCTTTTTAATTCTCTCCTCAGCCACCAGGTTTATGAACATCTGCACCTCAGAGTTGGATCATGAAACAGACTTTTGCTGCCATTGCTGGTGGAATAAAATGAACAAGAAGCCAGAGTCTCTTTCTCTGATGTCACATCCTGACTCAGACGTCTGACTCCCAACCCCCGACCAATCGGTGGCCTGTAGTGTGATGACATCACAGCCTGACTCAGCAGCTTAGAACCTCGGCAGAATAGATACAGAAAAAGTATCTACTCGACACGTTAGACCCCTAGTGGGAAAGAACCAAAACGAGTAGAGGAGAGCCGAGTCGGGCTGAGTAGGTGCTGGTGGAAAAGCGCCATAAACAGTACTCGAGTTGAGGGGGGATGAGGGGGGATGGCATCCCCCCTGAAATAAAAACAAATCATCTCTTTCCATCCCTTATGTCATTTCATCAATGAATGTGGGTTTACTGCTATTTCAACATTTAGTCATCACCAGAAAAATAACACCAGAAAAATAACTTATTTGACAATTTTCACCTGTTTCAAGTAAATTTTCACTTGAAATAAGTAGGAAAAATCTGCCAGTGGGACAAGATTTATCTTCTCATTACAAGCAATAAAATCTTGTTCCCCATACTGATTTTTCTACTTATTTTAAGTGAAAATCTACTTGAAACAGGTGAAAATTGTTTTTTTTTTCCAGTGATGAGTCTTGTTTTAAGTGTAATGAGATTTTTTTACTAAAATTAGACCTTTTACCTAGAAATAAGACAAATATTCTTGTTAAGATTTTGAGTTTTTGCAGTGATTCATTTTACTTATCCTGTGAAGGACAGAGTCATATTGATAAGTTCAGAAAACAGTTTTTTATTGTTGTGTTTTGATGTATTTGATGTAAGCCCAGTGGATATTTAAAGCTTACAGAAGGCTGCATTTAACTGCTGCTATGTCATTCCTGCAGTATTTCTGCAGCTGTTTTGGTCACTGCTATTATTTGTAATATATTATTATTTGTAATCAGCACAAATTATCTGTCCCCATATGATAAAATCCACCATCCCCCCTGATTTTTTTTTACAACTCGAGTACTGGCCATAAGTGAGCATTCGTGAGCAGCAGTGGGGCTTCAGCTAGAAAAAGCTATGACGGGGTACCGAGAGAGGAACCGTGGTACTGCAGGAGGAGGTCTGGGTTCAAGGTGGAGCTGGGACCAAACCAAGGATCAGCCACCAGCCCCGTCTGGTTTGGCGATGGACAGAGTGACATGTAGTGAGAGCAGGGAGCAGGCGGAGGGAAACCTGCAGGGGTGGAGGTTACAGCAGCTGCAGCCACACAGAGCAGATGTGACTGAAGGAACCCAAGAGGAACGGTGAGGCTACTGGGATCAGAGAAGAAGAAGGTGGAGGACTGTAAGTACTGTAAGAATAATTAGTAGAAAACAATATCGTCATCCTTCAAATCCATTATTCCTTCAGTTAAAACTGTTGAAATTTCTTGAAATAGTGGACCACAGAATTCTGCAAATTATGTGGAAAGCTCATAAGAAAAATTTGCCAATCAATATATACAGAAAAAAATTGGAAAAAAGAGAAAATAAGTATAACTTAAAAGGAACAGAGATCTTTAAAAAAACTAAATTCAGGAAAAAATTAATGGAACGTTGTGTTTCTGTAAAAGGTATCAGTTTATGGAACAATCTGGATACAGAAGCCAACGAATGCAAATCAAACATTACATTTGAAAGAACACCGGTAATAAAAGCCAGTTTGATGAAGAAATATCATGATAATTGTTAAGTTAGGTGGGTTTTCTTTTTTTTCTCTCTCTCTTTTTAGCACCATTGTCATACTGTATTTTTTTCTTTGAATCAAAAAAGAATATTACTATCTGTGTTTGATGACAGCTATTTTGTGTTATTTTATAACTTTGTTATAGGTTTTTTTGTTTGTTTGTTTTTTTAAAATTACATTTATTGGAAAGTGTTTTTTTTATTGTGTAATTTGTCTTTTTTTATTAATACATTAATTAAAATGTGATTTCTTAGGAAAAAGGGACAGATAAAATAAGCTTAGTCTTCTTTCTGTTTCCTTTCATTCAAGGAAAGAGATTTGCTGTAATTATATTGAACTGTTTTGTTTTTCTTTTAATGAATGAAATAAAGAATAAAAAGAAAAGAAAGAAAGAAAGAAAGAAAGAAAGAAAGAAAGAAAGAAAGAAAGAAAGAAAGAAAGAAAGAAAGAAAGAAAGAAAGAAAGTACTTCGGGTCAACAGACCACACCACGGAGAGGGTGGAAAAGAGGGTTGGATGCTGTATAGATACTGTATATAGAAGGAGGGAAGGAGGACATGAGGATGGTGGGGGGGGCAGAAGAGGATGCAGAGGGCAGGGGTAGGTGGAGATGGATGACTTCCCCCTCTTTTTCTCTTCTGCGCGTTTGCAGGCCAGAGCTTCAGGAGCTGCAGGCACCCCCTCTGACTCTGGTGTTTACCTCCATCTGTCTCTACACATGTCTCTGTTGGATACCTGCCCACATCCTGACCCGTAGCCCCCCCCTCCCACCACCTGGGTACTGGCCTCTCTGTAGTCCACCAACCCACCAGGTATCAGTCATATGTACGTAAAACTCTTAGTTCTCCATTTAACGTATCATTAATATATCTGTTCTTTTGTACCTTTGACAATATATCTGTGCTTCTCTTCTCTCTTTCCTGCTCTACCCCACTGGTCTTCATCAGGAGGGTTATGATCCAGGTCCTGGTCCAGGTTTCTTCCCTCCTAAACTCTCAGTAACATAATATTACCGTCGCTGGTATTTCATTATTGTAATATGCAAAAAAAGTCGAAATGTCGAGAAAAAAGTTGAAATGTTGAGATTAATGTTGAAATACAATTTCGTCAATAAAGTCGAAATTTTGCCTTTTTTCTCAACATTTCAACTTTATTCATGAAATTTTGACTTTTTTCTCGAAATTGTACTTCAACATTAATCTCGACATTTCGACTTTTTTCTCGACATTTCGACTTTTTTCTCGAAGTGCATAATGAAAAAAATGTTTTCCTCCTAAATAAATAAAAAAAATATTTTTCTCCTGCCTGGCCCTCTTCCGTAATATTCAACTAGACACAGTGGCAATCTTCATTTACCCTTCTATCGAACATCTGGTCATCAATTTAATATTACATTTAGATCCAAAACTCTGGAATGACTTGAATGTGTCGCTGAAGTCAACATTATCTTTTACCTCCTTCAGAAAGTTATTAAAAAAACATCTTATTCTGTCTTAACCTTCCATGTCTTTCTCTTTAATGTAATCCAGTATCCATGTTCTCTTTTACCTTTATATTTATAATTTTTTTTTAATTTATTGTACATTATCTTTGTAACTTCATCACAGTTGTTGATGGAGCTGAACTCTGTACAAGCCCTTCAGGCTTCGTTCCCTCCATGCACTGTTTAAAAAAAATTGTGCTAAATAAATAAATGAAAATGAAATGTAAATCCAGCGATTATCAAGCCTCCACAAAGAGACAGAAGAGCAACTTCAGACGTTTACTAAACAAAGCAGTCGTCCTGTCAAAAGACCACGGTCTCTGGGTTTGGGAGGATGAGCAGGAGAAACAAGAGCCAACACAAAACAGCACTTCACAATGGAAAATGGAAAATAAAGAAAGAGAGAGAGATAGATCTGAGCTGTAATCTGCATGAAAAGCCGAAGCTACGAAGTCAACGAGGGAGAAAACAACAGCAGCCGGAGAAAAGGCGGCTGGTGACGGAGGGGAAGCAAACAGACGTGACATTTCCAGAGTGAACCCATTCAGCCCCGAGACAAAGAACCAGAGACAAAAGATCCTCCAACGCTGCCGACACCCTCACCTCTCAGGGAGGGAGGGAGGGAGGGGGGGGAGAGAGAGAGGGAGGAGGGGGGGGAGGGGGAGAGAGGGATGGGAGGGAGGGAGGGAGGCAGGGAGAGAGAGAGGGAGGGATGGAGGGAGAGAGGGAGGGAGGAAGGGAGGGAGGAAAGGAGAGAGAGAGGGAGGGATGGAGGGAGGAAGGGATGGAGGGAGAGAGAAAGGGATGGAGGGAGAGAGGAAGGGATGGAGGGAGAGAGGGAGGTAGGAAGGGATGGAGGGAGAGAGGGAGGGAGGAAGGGATGGAGGGAGAGAGGGAGGGATGAAGGAAGGGAGAGAGAGAGGGAGGAAGGGATGGAGGGAGGGAGGGAGGAAGGAAGGGAGAGAGAGAGGGAGGGATGAAGGGAGGGAGAGAGGGAGGGAGGGAGGGAGAGAGAGAGGGAGCTGCTCGTTTGTTGACATTTAATCATCATCTGATATTTACTATGTCCATGATGCCGTTCACGTCTCCATCTCCTCCGTCTTTCACTCTCTCACACGGAAACATCCGTCCCAGACGGACGAGAAGGTCTGGTGTCACATTAAAACAGAAAATACATTATAGATAAATGTTTTATTTTCACACGCAAGACAAAAGGAGACGAGGAGGCCGAAGAACAGCAGCTCTGCTGCCGGTTCAGATCCCCGTCTCCACCCCTCGGAGGAGGAAAGGAGGGATGGAGGGAGGAATGGATGGAGGGAGGATGGATGGAGGATGGAGGAAGGAAGCAGGGAGGATGGAGGGAGGATGGAGGGAGGAAGTAGGGAATATGGAGGGAGGGAGGATGGAGGGAGGAAGCAGGGATGAAGCAGGGAGGATGGAGGGAGGGAGGATGGAGGGATGAAGCAGGGAAGATGGAGGGAAGTAGGATGGAGGGAGGATGAAGGGAGGGAGGATGGAGGAAGGAAGCAGGGAGGATGGAGGGATGAAGCAGGGAGGATGGATGGAGGGAGGATGGATGGAGGGAGGGAGGATGGAGGGAGGATGAAGGGAGGGAGGATGGATGGAGGGAGGGAGGATGGAGGGAGATGAAGGGAGGGAGGATGGAGGAAGGAAGCAGGGAGGATGGAGGGAGGGAGGATGGAGGGATGAAGCAGGGAGGATGGAGGGAGGATGGATGGATAGAGGGAGGATGGAGGGAGGATGGAGGGAGGATGGAGGGAGGGAGGATGGAGGGAGGATGGAGGGATGAAGCAGGGAGGGTGGAGGGAGGGAGGATGGAGGGAGGATGGAGGGAGGGAGGATGGAGGGAGGGAGGATGGAGGCTACACATATAAGGGATAAGGGATTAGTGTCCATACTGGTTCTACTGGACCTCAGTGCTGCTTTTTACACTGTTGATCATGGCATTTTACTGCACAGGTTGTTGGAATTAAAGGGACAGCTCTACGTTGGTTTAAATCATATCTATCTGACAGGTTCCAGTTTGTTCATGTACATGAGGTTTCTTTAGAACAGTCAAGGGTCTGTTATGGTGTTCCGCAGGGTTCAGTGCTAGGGCCAATCTTGTTCAGTTTATACATGCAGCCGTTGGGAAGTATAATCCAGAATCACGGCATACACTTTCATTGTTATGCTGATGATACGCAGCTCTACTTGTCTATGAAGCCGGATGAAATAGAACCGTTAGTTAAACTTCAGGCATGTCTTAGGGACATCAAGGACTGGATGTCCAGGTATTTCTTGCATCCTAGGAAGGGATTAGATGGTGTTGCGATGGCTTCCAGTGCAACTGTGAGAAACCTTGGTGTTGTTTTCGATCAGTTGTCGTTTAAACCATACGTTAATCAGGTTTGTAAAATAGCGTTTTTCCATCTCCGTAATATTGCAAAAATTAGGAAAATCCTCTCGCAAAGTGATGCAGAAAAACTAGTTCATGCGTTTGTATCTTCTAGACTAGATTACTGTAATGTGTTATTAGCAGGATGTCCAAGTAATTTGCTGAATAGGCTCCAGCTGATCCAAAATGCAGCAGCACGAGTGCTGACAGGAATCAGCAGGAGAGACCACGTCTCTCCAGTGTTAGCGTCGCTCCATTGGCTACCTGTAAAATTCAGAATCCAATTAAAAATTGTATTACTTGCATATAAAGCCCAAAACGGCCTAGCTCTGCAGTATTTATAAGACCTGATAGTGCCTTATGTTCCTGGCAGAGCTCTCCGTTCTCAGAGTGCAGGTTTACTCGTAGTTCCTAGAGTATCTAAATGTAGATTTGGAGGGCGGGCGTTCTGCTATCAGGCACCATTACTATGGAACCAATTTCCAATCTGGGTTAAGGAGGCTGACACCACTTCCACCTTTAAAACTAAACTTAAAACATTTCTGTTTAGTAAAGCCTATAGTTAGTGTTTAGTAAACCTCTAGCTGGTGTTGGTAAATCTCTAGGTAGTGTAAACTCTAGTGTGTTAGAGTCAGTAGTCATAGTTGCAGCTATAGAACAAGACTATAATAGTTAGTTTCAAATATAGCTTCGCGGTAGATATGCTGCTATAGGCCTATGCTGCAGGGGGGCACCGACATGATCCGCTGGGCGGTGCTTCTCACCTTTCTTCTCCTCTCTTCTTCCCTTCCTCTCTTCTCCATTTCCATTTTTATTTATTCTAAATATCTCATAGCTATCGTTTTTGTCCATCGCTCCTGTAGTTTCTTGTGCCGGCCCCCCTTTTTTTTCCTCTTTTGTGCATGTTTGCAGGCCGGAGCCTCGGGAGCTGCGTTCTGGCCTGCGGTCCTGGTCCCCCCCCTGTCCCCGGTCATTCCGTTGCTGCTTCCACCTGCCTACGTGGATGTCTGCTGTGTGCTGCTGACGCCCCCCTCTGGTCATCCCGTTGCTGCTTCCGCCTGCCTGCACCCCCCCACCCTCCCACTATGGGAGTTTTTACCTGCCATTGTTTATGTAATAATTGCTCGGGGGTTTATGTTTATGTTCATGTTCTGGATCTCTGGAAAGCGTCTAGAGACAACATCTGTTGTATTAGAAGCTATATAAATAAAATTGAATTGAATTGAATTACACATCACCAACGAGGCACTCGTCCACTTGGCTTACAGTTGGATGAGTTAAATAAAAACAACAGAGGAGGAGGGGGATGGATATGAAGAGAGGAATGAGGACAGAGAACGGAGGTGGAAGGATGGAGGGATGGAGAGGGGGAGGAAGATGTAAAAATATGAAGGGAAGAGAGAAGAAAGATGGAAAGACTGTGGATGAAGAAAGGTGAGGAGGTGATATGTGAAGCAAACGAAGGAGATGTCCGTTAGGGAGTTTTTAAGGTTTTAATTTCTTTCTGGGAAATGTTTAATTACATTAATGTGACTCAAAACCGACTCCATGTAGGTACTAAAATCATCGATGGGCTCAGTTAAAGTAAAACCTGAACTTGTAGTAGAAATGTTAAGAATAATGTTGAAGTACAATTTCAAGAATAAAGTCGCAATTTCGACTTTTTTCTCAACATTTCGACTTTTTTCTCGAAATTGTACTAAAACATTAATCTCGACTTTTCAACCTTTTTCTCGTCATTTTGACTTTTTTCTCGACATTGTACTTCAACATTATTCTCGAAATTTCGCCTTTTTTCTCAATATTTCAACTTTTTTCACAAAATTTTGACTTTTTTCTCAACATTTCAACTTTTTTCACAAAATTTTGACTTTTTTCTCAACATTTCAACTTCCTTCTCAAAATTGTACTTCAACATTAATCTCGACATTCCAACTTTTTTCTCGGCATTTCAACTTTTTTCTCGACATTTCAACTTTTTTCTCGAAGTGCATAATGAAAAAAAAATCTTCCTCCTCTAAAATATTATTTTTATTTTTCTCCTGCCTGGCCATAATACTCTTCCGTACTATCAGTCTTATTTTATAAACTTTAATTTGAAGTTGTTCACTTTTCCTTTTTTATGCATGAAAGGATTCAAGTGCAGATTATAAGAGTCTCAGAGACGATTAAAATACTGTACGGGAATGAAAATATGCATGAACTTATTTCTAGAAATATAGTCTTCAAGTTGTTCATGAAAGAGTGCAAAGATACCGGTTTACACTTCATCCGTCGTCTTTTCTGCACTTTTAGTTGGGGCCCCAAAATCACATTTTGCTTAGGGCCCCATGGAGGCTTGGGCCGGCCCATTCCAGAGTCTTTATGATATTAAACTAAACCGTGTCGTTAGATGGTGTCAATAACCAACAGGGGCATCGTTTGCTGGTTGTAAACCTTTAGTCCGTCCATCCATCCATTATACGCACCGCCTTTGGGCCAAAGCAGGCGCGTAGCCAGTCATGGGCCTGGGTGGCTTTGGCCCTCCCGGGAAACTTTGATCAAAATACATGTTTCACATAAACATTTTCTAAAAAATGATATGAGAAAAGGTATAAATATAAATGTGATTTGTTGTTGACTTGTGTTCAGCCTTTATTTTTTTTTCTTCTGATTAAAACTGAACTTTTGAAACAAGTTGCAGGGATCCAGGGATTCCAGCAAGCTAGCCGGCGTTGCAGCAGACTTTATCGCCACAACAATGGCTGAACAGAGTCCATTGATTAGTTATTTAAAAAAAACTAAACTTGAAGAAGACACGCCACTGCCAGGGCCTCGGACTAAGTCCACCCAGCCCACCACAAAAGGTAAAATAATAAAAAGCACAAGTTGTTAAAAAGTAAGGCCAGTAAAGTACAGCAGGTACATCTCACTCTTACAATGGCAAGAATTACGTTTCTACTTTCTAAACGTACAAAGACCGGGTCAAATACAGTATTACAAAAGTTATCTGTAACAATTTGTGCCGTGAATCCAATTTGACCAATTGAGACCAATTTGACAATTCTACGTCACAATGCCTGCATTAAGGGCTTATACATAAGTTTGCATGGTTTTCAAAAATCGTATTTAATTCAAGAGTACGCCTAAATAACAAATAAAATGAAATAAAATGATAAGAAAAGAGGTAAAATAATAAAAAGCGCAAGTTGTTGAAAAGTAAGGGCAGTAGAGTCCAGCAGGTAGGTATTTAATTTAACAGTGCGCTACAGTAAACAGTAATGTTTTTAGCCCCCTGGGGTCTCGGTGCTTCATAGGGAACTAACAGATCAAGCATGTATGTTGGCACAGTCAAGATTGGAAAATCAAGATGCTTCTCATCAAAGTGGTATGGACAGTTTTCTTTATTGGAATACAGTTTAAACAAGGACGCGATTTTCTGTAAAATGTGCAGACATTTCCCCAGCGGAGCTGACGGTCTGTTTGTCATGTTTTATGCTTAAAAGTTTTTATAAGTCCGCTTTTTCTGGGAAAATATGTCCCACCCATTTTTGTCGTGGCCAACCCCCAAAAAATGTTTCTGCCTACGCCACTGGGCCAAAGCCTGAATCCTGGAGCGGGTCCAGTGCAGGGCCCTGGCCCGGCCCTGACCCGTGACCTGTTTCGGGTCTCGCTCGGTGACCCGTGTCCGTCACGCCGCCGGCGCGGCGCTCAGCGCTGCAGCGGAGGCCGAGGCTGACAGCCTGACACGCTGCGTGGTAACGGCAGCGACGGCGGCGTGTTGAACACGGCCGGAGGGACGTGGGGGTGACGCCCCGACGCCATGGCCATGACCCGGAGGCGCTAAGCTCACAGTGGCTCAGAGGAAACACACATTTATCTGTTTCACAATTTTCTTCAAATTAAAAGACCAAAGTGAGACTTTAGGAATCAGAATCAGAGAAATCGAGGTGGAGGAAAACCATCTGCTGCCAGGCATTTATGTGGATGTGTTCGGAAATGAAAAGCTTGGGGATTAATGAAACATGATGCATGAGATCAGATGTTAATTCTACGGAAGAGTATTAGGGCCATGCAGGAGAAAATATATTTGAGATATATATATTTATCGTGCACTTCGAGAAAAAAGTCGAAATATCGAGAAAAAAGTCGAAATGTCGAGAGATTAATGTTGAAATGTCTCCTTTGGCCCATCAAATCCAGTTAGGAGAGCGACTGACAGCTATGCAGCAGCAGCCGTAACTAGCTAACTAACTAACTAACTAACTAACTAACTAACTAACTAACTAACTAACTAACTAACTAACTAACTAACTAACTAACTAACAAACTAACAAACTAACTAATTAACTAACATCCTTGGAGTGTAACGTTAAGGGTACATTTCTGAAGTTATGCAACTGCATATGTGTGATATGTGTTTCAAATCAATATCTTCTCAACATTTCAACTTTTTTCTCGAAACTGTACTTCAACTTTTTTCTCGACATTTCAACTTTTTGTTCTAAATTGTATTTCAACATTAATTTCGACATTTCGACTTTTTCTTGACATTTCGACTTTTTCCTCGACATTTCGACTTTTTTCTCGGAGTGCACAATGAAAAAAAAATCTTCCTCCTCGAAAATATTATTTTTATTTTTCTCCTGCCTGGCCCTAATACTCTTCCCTAACCTCAGCATGTTTCTGAGAGTAAAACGGACGAGAATTCATCAAATCATATTTTTAATTTGATTTCAAAGCCATAAAATGTGTTGAAGCAGCTTTTTATATCTAAAACTGATCAGTCAGCAGTTCAAGACGTGTTGGACCCCCGATGGATTGTAGTATCCCCCCCTCGGGTAGGTACGACAGCTGCATCGCTTCGTCCTCTACTGTTTAGATTTTACCTCCTACAATTAAATCTGTTAAATCTTCCAGCTCGCAGGAATCAGCATTTAAACTAGGCCTGTGTTGAAAAAAATCGATTTTCCGATTCTAAATCGATTCTCAGTATTAACATGTTGCATAACTACACAGTCATATAATTCATGCAACAGCTGAAAAAACAGTTTTAATAACACTAAGCCAAATCAATATCGGAATCGAATTGGATCGAATCAAATCGTGATAATCAATTCTGAATCTTAAGAATCGGAATCGAATCGATTCTTGACATTTGAATCGATCCCCAGCCCTAGTTTAAACTGTTTCAGTGAACTTTAACCCAACAAGTGTTTAGACGTGTGTCACCTGGCCAGAACCAGCAGACCCGAGCTGGCAGAGCGAGGAGCTCTCCCCGCTGCTCCACAAGCTGCTCGCCCCCGTCGGCCTCCACGCTGCCGACCGGCAGGCGCCGGGGCCCTGATCCACGGCAACAGGTGCCAGAGGGGCATTGCCATGGCAACGGAGGCACTCTGCATCCGCTACAGGACCACAGCCGAGGACAGGAGGACGTCAACGACACGCGGTGCCGGAGTTCAGCCGAGTTTCAGAGGGGCAGGAAAATAACGCTGACTCTGTTTCTGCACAAGAGGATGTGAGGTTTTACGGAGCTTCTTCTGCCTTCGTCTGACACTCAGCGGAGAGCCGGAGATGTGTTAAAACTAGGGCTGGGGATCAGTTCAAATGTCAGTTCAGTTCAGATCCGATTCCGACATTGATTTGGATTACTGTTATTAAAACTGTTCTTTGAGCTGTTGCATGAATTATATGACTGTAGTTATGCAACATGTTAATACAAGTATTATATTGAGATTCAACAGCAAGTATTGCAGCTAATGATGCTGTAAGGACCAATCACCACCCAGAATGCTGATAGAACTGCTTTCTGAAACATCGTGTGGGTCAGAATTACCAAACAGATCCAGGGCAGCAAACAGAGAGGGATGAATTGGTTTTAATTTTTTCCCACACTGCGTTTTAATTTTTTCCATTTTCGGTTGTTAATTTTTCAGAATTTGGTTTTTAGCATTTTATGCAAATGTAACCTGAAGACAGTATATAAAGCAATGAAATATAGACAATGTATGCAATTATAACTGAAAACTTTATTGTTTTCATACCTTTAAACATATTTAAAGGAAAAAACATGGCACCAGTTAGTCTTGTGTCCAACAAAACATTCCCTTTTTTGGGCATAAACAAAAAAATACCAAAAGTTGTAATGTAATGATGAAAAAAAATGGATCTTTAGACATACAAATCAATTTTTAGGAATGAATATAAGAATCGGAAAATCGTTTTTTTTCAACACAGGCCTATTAAAACCACCCACTGAAACCAGGAGGGAGTTCAGTCGTTTTAGCAGCAAATGAAGAGGTGAGAATGTCACCCAGCAACGCCAACTTGCAGCTCACCCAAAGTCCATTAAACATCCGAGTGGGTCATTAAGAGGCAATAAATGTCAAATATTTCCCCGTGAGTCATCTAATGGGAAACAGAAACGAGACCCAGCTCAGGTGCGAGACGCCGCAATGAGCCAGAGAGGCGTCAGTGACTCAGGTTTTATGTGATTCATAGTTTCAGAGGTTTATGAGCTGAGCAGTGATCCTGGGGGGGGGGCAGTCGCCTCTCTGAGACAGACGGGCGCTTTAACCATCCCAAATTCGTCTCATGCCTCTCTATACACAATTTTCTTCTGCTAATAGAAACTAAATAACAACAGAGAGACTAAAAGACATCATCTCCCATCATGCAACGGGCTCTCTCCTCTGCCCATTTTTCTCTTCTATGTCAACAGGGGATTGGGTCATGTGGAGGATCCATCTCTTTCCTTTTGTGGTGGATTGGACATTTTAAGATTCAAAAGCTATTTGACGTTAAACTTAGCCCCTTTTTCCAGAATATCAAGTAAATGAACTGCAATGATGAGCAGATGTTAGTTGGACCAACACAAGATAAAAACACAGCAGTGACAAAAACAATAAAGTCAAAGTTAACGAGATTTAGAACAAAAACCTATAAAATCTCTGCATGTTCGACAAGAAACACAAACTCAAAGAAAACAAGAGGAAACTTGGTGTTTTAATGTTGTAATAAACACGCTGCATCACTTCAAATCAACGCTTTTCCTGTTTATTTAACTCCTCGTTTGCTTGTTTCATCATCGTAGTAAAGGTGGCTTTGGGCTTTAACGCTGCTTAGAGGGAAAAAACAGATTTATCCTTGGTGATCCTCTATTGTGCTAATCACCGTCCAGAGACGTCCCTACAGCCGGGCACGGTGGCGGCTGCAGCATGTTAGGGGGGCGCGTCATAGATCCAACTCCAGGTGTATCAGAACAACGATGCTCTAAATTACTTCCCAAAATGCTGCAGAGGTCTTTTATTCAAATGCTCGCAAGTTAAAATTGTATTTTTTTGTTTGACATTTTAAATGTTTATATAAAAATCTGAATAATAAGGACAGATTTTTCAACTCCGGCTAGTTTGGTTAAACTTCCACTTCCACGTCTTGAACTAACCTGCTACGTAAACATGCCGCCAAACGGACAAATTTACAACGTTTTGATATTTCAATAGACTCACAGTCTGACACGTCACACAACCATCTTATTATATTTTAGACCTTCATTTAGTCTTGTTGTATAAACGTGTAACAAATGCTGCAGAACGAGTGCTTCCTGTACAATTATCTGGGATCTCTTCTCAACCCCGGCCTATAAATAGACGCCCCGCAGCTGCGAGGCTGTTCCTGATTTATCTTTAATACGTTTGTTTAGGCCGAGCACACATCGCCCTCGGGCTTGAGTCGCTCTAAAGTTGATGTATCTGTTGCATCACATCTACTGTATCCTCCTCTGCTCATGTAATCCGTGCTAATGTTTTCTAATGAGGCGTTTCCTAGGATGACATAAACACGCAAAACGAAGCGCAGGAAACTGCTGTGTCTGCATTACAGCGATATGTCCATGGTGGAACGGGGGAAGCTGCAGAGTTTTCAAAAGTTAAGGGATACATTTGGTAGAGATATACCGATCGATCAGCAACCGATTGATATCGGCCCGATAATGGCCCTATCGGTTTTGATCGGAGATCGGAAAATAATAGTTCAAAGCGGCCAATCCGATGACGTTTACAACAACCCGCCGCGCGCGCTGCGTTCCCACACCTCAGACTCAGTTGTCCGGAGGGGGCGTGGTCGTCTCTAGAGGGGGCGTCGGCCTCGCCGGTATGGGAGTTTTACAATGTCCGAATAGGACAACAAATTTGCAGTTTGCAAGGTGTGTCCAAAGGAAATACCCAGAGGAGGAATGTTACAAAAGAATTTCAACACAACAAAGCTGATAAGACATTTGAAAGTTTTTCACACAAAGGAGTATATTGAGTTGCCAAAGTTGGCTGCCGCTAAGCCAGAGAAAGAAAAAGAGCAACGGTGCTAACTCCGCTGAACGTAACAGAGACCTATAAAGGAAAGCAAGAAAAATAAAGAACTACATCGTAAGGTAATGGATTCATAAGCCTTGATCATCAGCTGCTCTCAGGGTTTAAAACCGTCGTTAGCTGCTTGGATCCCGGTACGCGCTGCAGAGTCGTTAATATTTCACTGATGAATGTCTGAGTTTTACCAAACTATATACAGCCACATCCAAACCCTCACGCAGGACGACAGTCGTGTCAGTCGTTTCACGAGTGACATTTGGAGTTCTAGTGTGAAGAGTTGAGCTTCACTCACAAGAGTTTCCTCACACGCGACGGATGCTATCGCTAAAGCTTTCACAAAGCTTAATAATTCATAATTAATTTTAATATTTAATTCCTCTTTCCACAGGAAAACTAAGGTTTATAGTTTACAACTTGTATCAACTTTTAGAGAGTAACATGTCCGCTGTTGTCTGTGTTGGTGCACTTGTTGTACATAATTATTACCACAGGAAAGCTGAAGCTAGTAGCTGCACACAGCCTGCAATAAAACAGTCAATTCATGATACTTTCTCATCTCCTAATTTTTATACAATAATACAATGTCAGTGTTGTACATGAGATAACACTATTGACGAATTTATGGATTTCATGCTGTGATCGGTGATCGGCAGATACTGATTTTGGTGATCAGTGATCGGCCCTCAAAATCCTGATCGGTGCATCTCTAACATTTGGATTAGATGAACATGAACAATATCGATACCGAAGAATTAGGGATTACTATGAGAAGGAAATGAAAAATGACACTGATAATGAAGTTATTGATGTGTTTTTGAAAGCTTATGAAGGAAAAACATGTAAAGTAATCTCAGCCCTGTACACACAGGAAGACTTCCTCTCTTTATATCAAAGAAAAATGGGAAAAAGAGAGAACGGATAACTGGGGAGGAATGGTTTAATATTTGTAAAATGCAGTGCGTGGCCACTATCTCCAGGATCTGGAGAGAATTCAATTGGAAAAATATAGTCAGATTTTGTATAACTCCAAACATTAGGAAGGAAACTGTATGTAACCATCAGCCGTGCTGGAGACATGGATGTGGCCCATGTGCATATTTTCTGGTCTTGCCAGAAGATAATAGCATATTGGGATAAAATATGGCAGGGTTTAAGTAAAATAATAGGATACTAGATTCCCAAATCTTGTAAGATACTTTATTTGGGAAATTTGAAACAAGATATAATACAAAAAGAGGATGAATATTTTGTTCAAGTTCTGCTATCGGCAAGTAAAAAAGCAATAACAAGGTTATGGTATAAAGCAGAACCAGCGACCGCGGGCCAGAGCACTGTGGATGAAATATTTGTCATGGAAAAAAAGACATATAAACTACGATTACAAGAGACCCAATTTCAGGAAAAATGGGAAAAATGGAGAGATTATAGAGCACAGCAAAAGGACACCACCATCACCACTGGACAATAAGGACATTGACATGAGAATCATTGATTGTGAAGTATGTAAAACCTGACACTGTAATTGTTGACGGAATTTTCATCAAAAAATAAGTAAAAAAGGAAACTGCTGCGTCTGCTCTTTTGCTGTTGATTTATTCCAGGAGATTAAGATCAAATCATTACAGGTTCTGGCTTCATTAACTGATGAATCAACAGTCTGCTCTTTTTCTATAAAAGCTTGGTTTAGATGAGACCAGAGTTGAACACATCATCTACCATATGTGAAACACGGCGGCAGCAGTTTCATGGTTTGTGCTGCCTTTTCTTTTCTTTTTAAAAAAAAATCCTGGGCCAGGACATCTTTCCATCCTTGACTAAACTGCTTATCCAGCTGAGGACCGACTGGCAAGGAATACACTTTACATAAAAACTAGTACAAGGTTGTTGTTTTTTTTAGTTTAATAGTCAATAAAGATTCGACTAGCTGTTTTTTAAATGTGATTCCCAGTACTTCCCAAACATTGGCTATAACCAAAGTGAGTGCTAGTGTTCAACCCGAATAATACCACTGTGATTGATTGACTGTGCAATAACTTTGTCCAATATCACTTATGTCTTTTCTATTCATATAATTCTATTTATGGCACTGCACTTTTTATTTTTATTTATTTTTATTTCTATTTTTATTTTCATCTTTAAATGGGTGTTTGGTTTTTGGGGTATTTGTCAGGAAGCGGATTTGAGTAGGAACAAGATGCAGAGACCAGATGACAGGAGTTCAAAAACCAGTGATTTAATTATCAAAATGAAAACCAAAAGCGCTGCTGAGCAGGATACAAAACCCAGAACATGAACAAGAATCAAAAAAATTACAAAAACCTGAACAGAAAACACGGAGGAACAAACAGTACGGACCAGCAGGGAGCAAGGGAAAGACAAGACTAGCGGTGCGTCACGAAATGCCATAAACAGTATATACTAAAGAGTATACTTAAGTTCGGCACACTTTTGAGTAAATATCAGTAGTGTGCATTTATTCAGACGTACTACTCAGAGCCACACGGCACTTCCTGCCGTTGGGAGGGGGAGTTGTTACCATGGTAACAGCTCCTGTCACAGCAGCAGTAGCAGCACCGCTCTGCTCTTTCCTGTTTATCCTGGCCAAGATGACATTATATAATATTATTATATACCAATATTATAATATTATTATATGATAATATTATTATACTTAATATCATACTTATGACATATACGTATCTGCGTATCACTTAGCAACCAAACACTGCTGCATTGCATTGCGGGAAGTTTCTGCTTAGCTAGTGTCCATCAATCCACACTAATACATTTCTCCAGAATGAGTATGGATAGAGCTACTATTGAGTACGTACTAATGTTTTGGACGCACTAAAAAATCTCACATACTGTTTTTGCTACTCATTAGGGTGGAAGTATGGAATTTCGGCTGCAGCCACAGGCTTCAAAATAAAACAGGAAGTAACAAACCGTGACAGTATTTGTATATGACAGTGCTGAGAGAGTGAGATAGAGATGTCAATTTCCCAGAGGGAACCTCCCAAAGAGATTAATAAAGTTGTCTGAATTTGAATCTGAATAATCTTAAACTTAAACTTTATTTATTTGTATAGCACCAAATCATACAATATAAAATGCAACACATGGTGCTTTACATGCAGAATAAAATAACAATAAAAAAACACAATTTAAAACATTCCATACGGCCCCACCCCCCACGTGTACACACACACTCACTCACACTCATATACATGTGCACACACTCACACGCCCAGACACACACGCCCACACCCACACACACACACACAGTAAGTGGACTGGTGACATGGCTTAGCACTAACGATCCAGGTGAGGAAAACACTACCTATGGGTGGCCGTCCACACTGAGAGGCTCCACCGACCATGACCACCAGGAGCATCGCCACAGAGACCCCCCCAACCCGGACAGACCGGGGCAGACCCCACACAGAAGGTGGAGCCCCCCCCCCAGCCACCCAGGCCTGAGGGATCCCCATGACGACACCCCCATGGGCGGAGCAGGCACACCTCCCAGTGTGGACAACCCCCCTGAGGAAACACTGGAGCTAAAAACTAAAAGATTAAAAGAAAGTAAGAAATGCCTAAAAGTGTAACATTTTAGAAAAATCTATATAAAACTTAAGATGAATAATAAATAACATAAAGTAAAAAGTCACTAAAATGGATTAAAGTTTTAAAGATAATAAAAGAGCTAAAGAAGTAGACACAATACATAGCTAAAAAGACTAGGTAAATGAGATCAGATAAAAGCCAAACTAAAAAGGTGTGTCTTGAGCCTCCTTTTAAAAATATCAACATTCTCTGCGGCCCTGAGGTTCTCTGGCAGGCTGTTCCATAAAGAAGGGCCATAGTGGCTGAATGCAGCCTCACCGTGGGTTTTGGTCGCGGTTCGGGGAATGGTTAAAAGGCCGGTGCCAGAGGACCTCAGGGTCCGTGAGGGTTGATACAGTAAAAGCAGATCAGATAAATAAGATGGCCCAAGACCGTTAAGACACTTAAAAACCAGTAAAAGAACCTTAAAATCAATCCTGAAACGGACGGGGAGCCAATGCAGCGATTTTAAAACAGGATAATGACAAAAAAAAGGAGTCAAACTCTAAAGTCAAACTAAAGCGGTGCAGGTTTCCACGTTTCTCCACATTTACTATTTAGAAAAGACCCAATCAGAGTCTAAAACGACCCAAACGCAGCCGTTAATAACAAACTCATCTCCATCACATGGAGATGAGTTCTTCTGCAGGAAAAGGGACAGTTTCCCCCCGAGATCTGGGCCACATCCACTCCCAGAGTGTGGGACGCTCTCGCTGCTCATGTTCAGATCACTGACTTCCCCCCGACGGCCCCGAGCAACAGCGAAAGGTCTTTCTCTGCCCCCCCACTCCCACCATGTCGTTAGCGCCGCTGTAATCGGACCACTGACCACCGAGAGCACGAACCAGAGACGCTCCTCTCATCACTTCCGCCATCTTCACGCCTCCGGCATCCCAACTCTCCTCATTCACACTTTTACACTAGAACCTCCACCGCTCTACTCAGCTCAACTCGGCCTGGTTTCTTTTCCACTACAATTCAGCACCTGGAGCAGAAGTAGGAAAGTTGGAGTGAAGCTGCTTTGACGTATTTGATTGTGTGATCTAAACGAAGAAGACAACAACACTACAAAATGTATAACCTGGAGGAGATGATAGATGTGCTGCTGAGTCTGTGGCTTGTCCATAACAAGAAAATTAGAAAATGAGAGTGAGAGAAGCTTCAAGCGGCGACGCTTTTTAATGTTTTTAGTTTGTCTCAGCGCTGCTGAAAAGTCTGTTGGGAGCCGCGAGCAGCTATGAAGTGACAGAGCTCTTGGTAGATCTGGTCGTTCCTTATCGCTCTTCTAGATCCCTTTTTAATTCTCTCCTCAGCCACCAGGTTTATGAACATCTGCACCTCAGAGTTGGATCACCAAACAGACTTCTGCTGTTGCTGGTGGAATAAAATGAACAAGAAGCTATCAGAGTCGCTCTTTCTCTGATGTCACATCCTGACTCAGACGTCTGACTCCAACCCCCCGACCAATCAGTGGCCTGTAGTGTGATGACATCACAGCCCGACTCAGCCGCTTAGAACCTCGGCAGAATAGTTACAGAAAAGGTATCTACCCGGCACGTTAGACCCCTAGTGGGAAAGAACCAAACCCAGAGGAGGAGAGCCGCGTAGGTGCTGGTGGAAAAACGCCATTACTTTGCACCTTTGCACCTTTTCTATTTGTATTCTGCTATTTAAAGGGACCGAGGAAGATCCCTTAAGGGCTGAAGCTCGAAGGCTGTTCCTCATGTGGAAGTTATTGTGAATAAAACAGACTTCGTAAATATTCAAATGCTAAAGCAGATAGTTTTAGTCGAGGGTCGAGCAGCCAGTGTCTGTCGGAAGGATGTTTACGGGATTCGGGGCTGTTGTTTCATCCAGTCATATAAGATAAGGTAACTTTATTGATACCTGAAGGTAGATTTGTTGTTGCAGGTAAAAAGTAGAAACTTACAACACCATACAGAACAGTGACAGTGACACAAGACAAACAGGAGAATAACAAAACAAAACATTGACGGACAAACAAAACAAATGCTCCAGATTGAATAAGCAACACAATAGATAAATAAATAAATAAATAAATAAATAAATAAATAAATAAATAGACCTAGATGGAGGATTGGAAATCATGTCCTATTTAGGACATTAACAGCTGAGGGGACAAAACTACGTTTATACCTTTTAGTTTTGCACAAAGGCATTTTAAACTTACAGTCAGAAGGGAGATACTGGAATTCGGTCTAGGAATGGGCGATATTTTACCGTTCACGATAAACCGTCAAAAAAATTCCCCACAGTAAGAATTTGTCATCTCGCGGTAAAAACGATAAATTCCCGTTGATGACGTTTTTGTGTAAAGCTGATTTATGGTTCTGCGTTAAATCGACGCAGAGCCTAACATACGGCGGGTAACATACGTTGTGCGTGCGTGAAGGAAGGAAGGAAGGAAGGAAGGAAGGAAGGAAGGAAGGAAGGAAGGAAGGAAGGAAGGAAGGAAGGAAGGAAGGAAGGAAATGAGCCAGAAAGAAAGACAGATATGAGCCTGAAAGAAAGAAAGATATGAGAAAGAAAGAAAGAAAGAAAGAAAGAAAGAAAGAAAGAAAGAAAGAAAGAAAGAAAGAAAGAAAGAAAGAAAGAAAGAAAGAAAGAAAGAAAGAAAGAAAGAAAGAAATGAGCCTGAAAGAAATGTTTCTGAAATGTGGTGATAGATTTATACGGTAGTTAAAAAGGTGGAGTTGAATTGGTACAGAAATTATCGTGAAACATTTTTTAGTCCATACCGCCCATCCCTAATTCGGTCTACAAATCACATGACATGATTTGACATGGTGATCTCCGATGACCAGCGATAACATGAATGAGACCAAGGAAAGGGTCTTTTAGCCTGATCCAGGTTTGAGACGTCACACAAACCCCCATGAAGCTCTGCAATCACACGTGATGAGGAGATCAGGAGCAACGTCTCCAGCAGAAGAGCTGAATCAAACTACCGAGCCTCCAGGTTTTGGAGGGAATCACTCCAACGCCCTGAACAGCTCAACAATTGCATTTTTCAATCAAAATACATAAAAAACATCATGCATTCCTGCAGCCTTCCTCTGAAATGGGGATTAAACAATCAGAGATGACAGTTCTGAGGTGGGAAACGTGGTCTAGCTGCGCTTAAACAGATGAATACGGGTCTTTATCCCCGGCTGTGTTCCCAGGTTATTTATGAGCTGCTGACACATAAAGCAGTAACACCGACACTTGACATGGTAATTCCTGAGGTGGCGGTTAGATTCTCCTCCAGTCCGGTTTCGTCGAGGATCTGTCACTGTTGAAAAAAAACGATTTTCCGATTCTAAATCGTTTCTCATATTCATTCCTAAAAATCGATTCGTATGTCTAAAGAGCGATTTTTTTTCATCATTAAATTACAACTTTTGGTATTTTTTTGGTTTATGCCCAAAAAAATAATGTTTTGTTGGACACGAGAATAACTGGTGCCATGTTTCTGCCTTTAAATATGTTTAAAGGTATGAAAAAAGGTATGCTTAAAATGCTAAAAACCAAATTCTCAAAAATTAAAAACCCCAAAAAGACCGAAAATGGAAACAAAAACGGAATGGGTTAAAAAATAAAACCAATTTCATACGTCCTCTGTTTGCTGCCCTGGATCTGTTTGATAATTCTGACCCACGATGTTTCAGAAAGCAAACCTTTGGTATTTTTATGTTTATGCCCATAACTAGTGCCATGTTTTTGCCTTTAAATATGTTTAAAGGTATGAAAACATTAAAGTTTTTAGTTATATCTAGACGGGCGATAAGGAACGACCAGATCTACCAGGAGCTGCTCGGCTACCAACTGACTTTTCAGCACCGCTGAGACAAACTAAAAACATTAAAAAGCATTGCCGCTTGAAGCTTCTCTCACTCTCATTTTTTAACTTGATATGGAACACAAGCCACAAACCCAGCAGCACATATATATCATCTCCTCCA
This sequence comes from Cololabis saira, assembly GCF_033807715.1. Taxonomy (NCBI): domain Eukaryota; kingdom Metazoa; phylum Chordata; class Actinopteri; order Beloniformes; family Belonidae; genus Cololabis; species Cololabis saira. The sequence goes on along the minus strand of NC_084593.1, from coordinate 11,365,383 downwards.
GGTTCTACATCTTTAGTGTTGTTGTCTTCTTTGTTTAGATACACAATCAAATACGACACAGCAGCTTCTCCAACCTCCTACTTCTGCTCCAGTTGCTGGATTGTAGTGGAAAAGAAACCAGGCCGAGTTGAGATGAGTAGGTGGAAAAGTGCCATTAGTGGACCATGATCGCCTCCTTGGAGAGTTAAAAGTCAGAACCATCTGTCCGGCAGCTGAAATGTGTAATACGACGAGGATCTGAAGCACAAACCAGCAAACATCTGAAAAATCAGGAACTTGAGTTGCTGGAAGGATCGGGTCCAGATCTCCGACTGAAGTGATGATGCCGGACCGAAACTGACCCAACAATCCCTCCGAAGTCGCGTGAGAGGCCGACTGAGTCACATAAGTAACTAGTTACTGCTGCTAAAGCTGCTCTATAATGGGGGGGGGGGGGGGGGGGGGGGGGGGGGTACTTAGTTATTATTGGCCATATTTTTAGCTTAATTTTGTTAATTGGAGAAAGAAAAGGGGTTTAAAAACTGTTGCTCACCTGATGCTGATGGCCTGATAATAAAACCATCAGATGACTTTTGTCACGTTTGTATTATTAATAAATTGTGTCATTTTAATTAACATATCAGCTTTAACTTCTCATAATGGAAATGATATCCGGGCTGGTTTTATTCATTATTGAGGGGAGGTGGTCTCCACACACATGCACACGCAGAGGCCCGTGCACGGGGACACACACTATTGATTCCTTCACAAACAACGCCTCCCACCCTGCAACCCCGAGCAGGGCGCGTTACATAAAGCTGATCGATGCTCTGGCTGCTATTAATAATTCAGACCCCCCACCTCCATCACCATCACCAGCAGCATCAGCATCAGTCGACATGCTGGTGCTGATGCTGCTGGTGCTGCTGCTGGTGCTGATGCTGGTGGTGGTGATGGTGGTGATGCTGACGGCACTGCGGAGGACCACCGCCGGCCAGACCCCCCATCTCATCAGCCTCCCCCCCAGACATGATTTTCAGGGGGGGTTAAAAGCCAAACCGCGCGTCTCCACCCCCCCACCTCCCGCCGTCCACCCATCCAGGCGACATATGGCGGTGAAAGATGCGGGATCCGCCTTCACCTGGACGCAGAATGAGATGGGGGGGGTGGTCGGGGCACCAGCCGCAGTTTGTGCCCCCGGCCGGGTGTCTGAACCCGCACAAACCCCGCTCAAACCCCGCGGTCCGTGCACCAGATCCCCCCCATCCTCGCTCAGCTGGCCCCGCTTGTTGCGTCCAGGTGAAGCGGAGCGGCACCTGCGCGCCTTCACGGGCATCAACGCGCACAAAGACATGAATAAAAACCCCTCTTTCTCCCTCCTCCAGCTGGAGCTGCAGCAGGAATCACAAAGAGCCTCGGAGAGAACAGAAAGCCACGCCAAACACCAAACAGCCCGGCGCGTCCCCGTCACTGACCTGGAGCGTGTGCAGAGCCGAGCGGCGGAAGATCCCGAGCGTCTGGAGCCAAAGCTCCGCGGAGTCGGTCCTATATCCCTCTATCTCTCCACCCTCTCTCCCTCTCTATTACCTCACTGCCTCCTCTCTGCTCCTCCTCTAAACAGCAGCTCCTCTAAACAATCAACTCTCCCCAAGTCCCTGATATTAGCCCCCAGGTCTGCGAAAAATGTAAAGTTTGTAATTATTTCTGAAAGGCAAAGACTAGTGAGTTGTCTCAAAGTGTTTTCTGATTGGTCGAGCTCCTGGAGGCTTGCCAGGGGGCGGGGCTCCTGCTGCCTAATGGCTCATTCAACATGTTAACATATTATCAACTCAAATCCTACTTGGAGTCAGAGTCACGCTGAGGATATGAAAGCTGCACGCACATAAATAATGACAAATATAACCGCTGCAAAATTTTAAGAAAATTTTGGCTTACTTTTTAGAGTATTATGAGAGTTTACAAACACCACTGAATGACAACTAAAATATTTTACTTAGAGTGAGGTGGCAGCTTCCCCTCATAATATCCTTCATTATTATTTTTGCAATTTAATAATACATCCTCCCCTTTTTTCCCTTTTCTTTCCTCTTTCTTTTTTTTTCTTAATTTTAAAATGATAGTTTTTACACTGGAATATTGTGTTATATTGTATATGCTCCTTCTGTAATCCTGGGTTATACAAAAACCTCAATGGACAATCATTTTTATCTGGACTCAAAGGGACAATGGGGATTGTTGGGGTGGGGAGTGGGTGGGTCGAGATTAATGTTGAAGTACAATTTCGAGAAAAAAGTCGAAATGTTGAGAAAAAAGTCGATTATTCTTGAAATTTCGACTTTATTCTCGAAATTTCAACTTTATTCACAAAATTTCGACTTTATTCACGAAATTGTATTTCAACATTAATTGTGACATTTCGACTTTTTTCTCGATGTGCATAATAAAAAAAATCTTCCCCTCTCAAATATTTTTTCTCCTGCATGGCCCTCTTCCGTAGTCTCAGAGCATAAACCAGGGAAACTAATTGATTTTTGAGTAAACTGACTTATTTTTCCCTGATTTCCTGTGAGACTTGTCCTCTACGGTCACCGTATCCTTGATTTTGGTACTAATATTACTCTTTTAGTCCTGGAACGGCACCGATCTGCCAGCATACCGAGTTTTGTGAATTAAAACCAGTCCAGGTTCTACTGAACAAATGAATTAATTAATTAATTTATTTACTTCAAACATGCTGCAGGAAAACAACAACAAAGGAAGCACAAAGCAAAGAGAACAATAATTACAAAAGATTCAAGACACAATAAACTTGCCAAACTAGCACACGTTTTAAAAAAGAGAGAGAAGAAGGAAATACTTTTCTAGTCCCGCACCTAATGAATAATTCAGTGATTGCTCGTCGCCCCGCCCCCTTTTCAAGAGAATCCTCAAATACAACTATATTTCACAAAATAATGTTTGTAAGGGGCCTCAATTACTTCCAGTTACCGTACTAGATATCAGCTGCTTGTCCTTCTTTTGAGATATATTCATGTCTGGACGCTGCTCTGTCTCATATCAAACTTATTCTAATGTTTCCCTGCAGCCGGCTGAAGTTAATCATCATTCTTTTTATAGTTTTATTTGGATCCCCAGCAGCTACAGCAAAACTGCAGCTATTCTTCCTGGGGTCCGACACATAATATACAATACATTACAACAAAAAATTAAAAGCAAACCTAAAGAGGTAGCATATAAAAAAAGAAAGGAAAAACAGAAAATAAAGAAAAAATAAAGTCATTCCGTTTAACATTTAGAAATAAAAACAATACATATTCATACATTTTATAACATCAACAAATTCAAACAATGTATAGTCACCAATAACCATTTTTAATAAATATTCATTTATTTATATATCTATCTCTCTCTCTCTCTCTCTCTGTATACATATACACACACACACACACACACATATATATATATAATCTATATATATATATATACATACATATATATGTACCCATACCCATATACTATCAACATTATTTATTTATTTAATAATAATTAAATACGTTTTATATGGATCTATTCAAGAGATGTTTCTTTACTAACAATTTGAATTATTTTAAGTTAATAGTTTGCTTAAAGTGTTTGGGAAGTGGGTTCCATGCAGACGTAGCTCTGTACATCACCGTTCCTTTACCATAGTTCATTGTTGACATTTACAGTAATGTGTTAATTAAGAGTTAATAATGTTTAATAATCCCGAGTGTTGTCGTTTCAGCAGTAAAACCCGTTGTGGTGTTGAGCCCCTGATAATAACCATGTTCCTTTTCCACCGGACCGGTTGCCAGGTCGTCGTTATCCCCCTGTCAGGAGGCTCATTTACAGCAGCTAATATTTAGTTAGTTAATAAAAGCACAACAAAGAGACTCAGACCAGGGGCCTGTACTACGAAGCGGGATTTGGGGTTAGTGAGGTAACTTCAGGTTTAACCCTGGGTTTTCAGGACTACGACGGTGGTTCACTTCTTAGCGGGGCACATCGCCATGGTAACTTATGCTGAACCGCTAACCTGCTCCGGAGCAGGTTATGTTCGAGATACAGATCGCCGGGTGTAAAAGCACCGCCCACTGACCAATCAGCTCTCTTGGAAAATGACATGCCCTTTCGAAGAGAATCCAGTGGAGCTTGTTATATAATAGATCCATGAGCTTGGTGCGCGGATCGTGAGAGGATCCCTCCGAAGAGAACGCGTATTCAGGGACCACCAAAACCCCTTTGCTTTCCCTGATGAGTACCTGTATGAACGATCCAAAAAAGGAAAAAAAGAAAAAAGAGGTGGAGGAGAAAATAAAAAATAAATCAATCAATGAATAAATAAAACAAATCATCACCCAAAATCCGATGTACAGTCAATCCAAAACTAATACCAATTAAATAAATAAATCAAGAAGAAATGAAAAAGAAGATGCATTTGTAAGGGGATAGCAAAAAAGGGATTTTCAATTTCGTCCCTCGAACATTCTGAGAAGTCACTTTAAAATACTAAATACCCCCCTCCTGAAAAAATAAAAAATTAAATAAAATAAATAAAAAAACCCAATTCTTTGGTACAGCATCAGCACAAGTTATCGGTCAACAACAATAGTTATAGAACCAATATATACAGACTGTCTCAGAAAATTAGAATATTGTGATTTTCTGTAATGCAAACACAAAAACAAAAAAAATGTCATACATTCTGGATTCATTACAAATCAACTGAAATATTGCAAGCCTTTTATTATTTTAATATTGCTGATCATGGTTTACAGTTTAAGATTAAGATTCCCAGAATATTCAAATATATGTTTATATCCCTATGAATTTACGCATTTATACAGTCAGCGATCTTTTGCCAGCTGTCTTTCCTGCATTTTGCAGCTGCAACTGTGTTGCTTTTTGCCTGTATTATATGCCTATACTCATCATATTTCCGTAAAATTATTGTTTGCTCCTCGCTACTGAAATAAGCGGCTCTGACAGCGGACTTCTCCATGCTTGCGATTGGTCATGCGCTGAAAACACTGCCCCTTTTATGTGCACGCGCTCATATCCAGGTTGGAGAAACCTGGGTTGATATACCGAGTTGATAACCGCCGTCGTGTGACCGCTTAGCGTGATTGCAATTGTCCCACTTAGTGAATCTGGATAAGGAAAAGATATCCTGGATATGTTGAACTTGCTTCGTAGTACAGGCCCCAGATGCTGGGAGAGGAGACAGCAGATCAACGGCGGAGCTTCGTGAATAAAAACAAGGCAAGGCAAGTTTATTTATATAGCACAATTCAACACAAGGTAATTCAAAGTGCTTTACATCAACATTAAAAGCAGCAAGACACAATTAAACAGTAAATAACAAATAAAATGAAATAAAATGATAAGAAAAGAGGTCAAATAATAAAAAGCACAAGTTGTTAAAAAGTAAGGCCAGTACAGTACAGCAGGTACATCTCATTCTTACAATGGTAAGAATTACGTTTCTATACGGTCAAAACGTACAAAGACCGGGTCAAATACAGTATTACAAAAGTAATCTGTAACAATTTGTGCGGTGAATTAAACCAATTTGACAACTCTACATCAAAATGCCTGTATTCAGGGCTTATCCATAACTTTGCACGGTTTTCAAAAATCACTTTTAACTTAAGAGTACACCTAAATAACAAATAAAATGAAATAAAATGATAAGAAAAGAGGTAAAATAATAAAAAAGCACAAGTTGTTAAAAATAAGGGCAGTAGAGTACAGCAGGTAAGTATTTAATTTAGGAGTACGCTTGAGTAAACAGTAATGTTTTTAGGCCTGATTTAAAGGAGCTGACAGTTGGAGCAGACCTCAGGTCTACAGGAAGTTTGTTCCACCGGTGAGGAGCAGAATAACTGAACGCTGCCTCACCTTGCTTGGTTCTGGTTCTTGGGAACCACAACAAACCAGATCCAGATGAACCTCAGGGGTCTGGGAGCTTCATAGGAACTAACAGATAAACATGTATTTTGGTCCAAGACCATTCAGTGCTTTGTACAGGACTGTCTCAGAAAATTAGAATATTGTGATGAAGTTCTTTATTTTCTGTAATGCAATTAAAAAAACAAAAAAGTCATACATTCTGGATTCATTACAATTCAACTGAAATATTGCAAGCCTTTATTATTTTAATATTAATGATTATGGCTTACAGTTTAAGATTAAGATTCCCAGAATATTCAAATTTTTTGAGATATGATATTTGAGTTTTCTTAAGCTGTAAACCATGATCAGCAATATTAAAATAATAAAAGGCTTGCAATATTTCAGTTGATTTGTAATGAATACAGAATGTGTGACATTTTTGCATTACAGAAAATAAAGGACTTTATCACAATATTCTAATTTTCTGAGACAGTCCTGTAGACCAGCAGGAAGATTTTAAACTCTATCCTTTGACTCACTGGAAGCCAGTGTAGTGATTTCATGACCGGCGTAATGTGGTCCAGTTTCCTGATAAAAACAAGGCTTCTGGTTCTGCAGATTTCAGGGGAACTCCGCTGCAGCCACCAGTAGCCGCTCGTAGCCGCTCGCAGCCGCGGGCAGCTGGCGTGAGAGCGGCTGGAGCACTAATGCACTTATTGTTCAGGTGTCATTACTAGCCTCATTTATCAGTGGACAAACACGCTGTGCAAACAGACAGGACAGGTGCTGCGGCTGCAGCTCACGCTAACGCCGCCGCCGGCTCAAAACACCCACAATCCTCGGCCGAGGCAGCAAACAGGGCACAAAAGAAACGCTTAGTTGTGGTTTTATTTACACAATGTAGTTTTCTATAAACTAAACTACATTTACTCAAATAAGAGGGTGAAAAATGTTGTGGCAAAAGTGCAAACTGGTGAAGGCCACAAGCAGCGAGAAACATCTAACTGGTCCTGTTTAGATTCATGAATCCTACAGACTCTGGAATTTTATTGTTCTAGCTGAAATTTTCCATCTGAAAGGAGAAAATAAAGCAGCTTTTGAAAGTTGGAGGTGTAACAGAGAGAGAAGCTTCGTTTAAATCCCCTGAAATCACCATAAATACCTCAGTTTTAGAGTCGGTAACCTGGCAACAGCTGAGCTGATGATGTCACTCGAAGAGTTTAAATTAACTCCTTACCGTCTAGAAATGTTAACAGTTACAAACATGGATGAATGATTTAGACACCACCTGGGACTGGGACAGGAAGTGGTTTGGGAGGATTTGGAGACGCTGTGACGTGATGACATGATCACACATCAGACCTTTACTGACTGGCTTTTACTTCAGTCTTGTGCTGAAACAGGAAGGAGAGGAAGTACGACAGGAAATCAGTTCTTTTGTTGTTGTTTTTCCTTATTTAAAGGAGCTTGTGGCAGGATTTATGAAAAAAATTCGTATACGTTTTAAGTTTTCTAGTAATAATGTCAGATGAAGCGTTCCAAACCAAAAAGAATGAGCCCTCTAGTGTATCTCTCCGTTGCCTTGAACAGGCTGTGTGCTGCAAAATGTGCTGCAATTCGGGGGCCGAATTTCCCGCGCTGGGCTGCGGATGTGACGTCAAATGACGCTGCATGTGCGTTCTCCCCGTTCTCCCGTGCCGGCTTTGCTGTTGGCTGCAGTACTCCTAAAGGAGCATGAGGCTCCTTTTAAGAAATGAGACTCTATAGCGCCACCCTTCACCACTACGGCCGTCGGGGGTACTGCAGCCAACAGTGAAGCCGGCACGGGAGAACGGGGAGAACGCACATGCAGCGTCATGTGACGTCACATCCACAGGACAGCGCGGGAAATTCTGCCCCCGAATTGCAGCACATTTTGCAGCACACAGCCTGTTCAAGGCAAAGGAGAGATACACTAGAGGAAACATTCTTTTGGGTTTGGAACGCTTCATCTGACATTATTACTAGAAAACTTAAAACGTATACGCATTTTTTTCATAAATCCTGCCTCAATCCTGCCTCAAACTCCTTTAAGGATTTAATTTGCTTGAAACTGTTTTCAGAAGTGAAATTAGGATTTTGTACTTTAAGGTTTAAAATAAACCATAAGATGTCTAAATCCATCCATCCATCCATCCATCCATCCATTTATCCATCCA